>NC_055957.1:46837816-47137816 GCF_018492685.1 Alosa sapidissima | reverse complement strand
AATTTGATCGTGTATGCCGTATTTGACAGTATAATCGAGGTGTCTAATCGAAGACAGATTTTGATGGACTACTACTGAAAGATCATGAATACTGTTGAATTATCGACTATTATGGATAATATTTCCAAAAATGCACATTTTCTAGGGGTATTGGCTGATCAATCAATTGATCAACTACCTCAAACACCCGTGTATCATTTACCAGCCTCTGTGATAATTAATACACATAATTCAGACCAACCTGGTGAACACTGGCTAGCTACGTACATAACTGAAGAAGGTGATGTGTGTTTCTTCGACAGCTTCGGGAACAGTCCAGACAGTGATATATTTCCTCCAAGCATATACACATTTCTGAAAAACATGGGTAAACGGCTGCTATATTCAAACCAGCAGGTGCAAGACTTAACGTCTATCACATGCGGTCAACATTGTGTTTTCTTTCTGTATCATATGTTGAGACGGTTATGCTATGAAGATGTGATACTTAAATATTCTGAAAATTTAAATAGAAATGATAATATGGTTTCATTAATTGTGAAAAAATTACAAGGTTGTAAATGTATGTGTAATATATTCACATGCGTGCAGCATGCACAGATCAATGATAAGTATCTAAAAAAGTGTTGAAATGGCTTCATATTAAATAAACATGTCAAATGACATTTCAGAGTTGGGTGTTTTTATTGAAAAACAGAAGGATAGAAATACACACATTATAAGTCATACATGTATCAAAAGTCATACAACATTATAAAACATTATAAACATAAGAAAAACAAAGCAGAAAAATGACAATTTACAAAATATTACAACAACTGTGAACATTAGACATAAGCAATGCATAGTAATCATTACAAGACTTTCTTGTAAATGTACAATGTCTTGTAAAACCATGGGATTCCGATACTGCATTTACTGGTTCTAAAGCTCTGACTGGTGTATGAGTAGGTGTACTTAGGGTGACCAGATGAGATTGGCTGAAATTTGGGACGCTTTTTTTAAATTTTTTTTTGGGGGGGGGGGGGTGGTAGGCTTACAGCGAATTTTCAAACCTGTACCAAAACACATTTTTATTCAAACATCAAGTCTGCCTCAAAATACAACAGAGAAATCATGACCTCAAAATGTCATTGTGGGAAAGAAAAAAAATAAACAATGACTGCGTAACAGTGCAAATCAGACCTTTCAGAATAAGGATAATAGCCTAACGCTAATAACAAGCCTTGCCAAAATTATGGGTCATTAAGTAAGAATACAAAATAATTGTTAGATTAAGTAGATTATGTTAAAACGACATGGACATTAGGCCGAACTTCCGACGTATTTTTTTGCACACACGCTGGCTCTGCCTGCTGCGCTGCCTGCACAATGTCCTCGGCTTCGCGAAATCAGTGCATATTCGCGCCTAATTATAGAACGTCAAAAAGAAACAAAGTAGCCGGGCTGCATCCAGACACTTAGCTGCCGTGGGGGGCTGCATGCAGTCGACTCAGACTCTCTACGGACAGTTTTTAATGTTTATCAGAAAATAACTACTCAGTATTCTGATTGAGTATAATTTTCGGGACAATTAGGGCAGGATTCGGGATTCGGGACAACTGCTTGGATATCGGGACTGTCCCGAATTTTTCGGGACGTCTGGTCACCCTAGGTGTACTATTTCTTTTCAGTGCTGTGATTGAATCTTTAACTAGCCTATTTGGTATTGTAGAAAGAGGGATGTTTAGCATAGCAATAGCCCTCAGAAATTCATGCCATCCTTGAGGTCGCCTGTGATGGCTCACAGCCTGGGGCCCTGTGATACTTTTTACCAGATCAAACACATGCGTACCTGGAATGGTTGAGCCATTAAAAACAAAAGACCCAGAATCGTCCCACGATGCTATGCCTTGAGAGTTGTACATTTTTGCTAATATATACTCCGCATTCCTTTTGCTTCTCGGGGGTACATTTTTTAAAACCTCAGAGACTACTTGATTGTTCTCATAAGTGTGGGGTGTAGTCTGTACTGCTAAACTCTGTGACACATCATCGGATGACGACTGCTGTGGTAAACTCAGTGTCAGTGTGTTCGTCTCAAGGTCCCCCTGTTTAACCAGGGCCAAATATCTCTGTAATAATGACGTATAATGTTGGGCCTTCTCATGAGGGGTCAGATATGTTTTACTCAAAACATTTTTCACAGCTAGTTCCAACTCGTTTTCAACAGACTGGCGCAGCGGGATAGTTGTGACATCATTTTTTAAACGGTCCAATTGTCTTTGCGGTACCAGATACATTTTCTCAGCATACTCCATCACTTCTAACTCTGTCTTGATGTAAACAGACTGGTTATGAACGGCAGAGCAACACTCAAGAGGGGTAGGAGAAATCCACCTTTCTGGTTAATAGTACGTCTCTTTGTGCGTATGCCAATTTTCTTGTCAGCCAGTAACTTTATCAAAATCTTATTTTTACGTAGTTTTTTATATTGTATGTTAAGGGTATAGTACCACGAAGAATATTCAGTGTCACCTCACAGAGAGCTAAGATTAACTCGTCTGACGCAGAATGTAAAATGATACGTCTCTGGGGCGGTTTAGCTTTAAGTAACCGTTTCAAAAGAGGCAAATTTCTACCGATTCTCTCAGACATATCGGTGTCTCAGTTTGTTTTCTTCGGCACATAGACAGCCTGATGCTCCAAAAGCAAATCTGTTCTGAGGCGATACAAATTCGGGGTTTTTGGTTTATAGTCGATCAATAAATATCCGTAGGGTTTCTCAGTGGCATTTTTAAAAGATTCAAGAAAGAATTTTGTGTTACCGGGGTACATCTGTCTCGCTAATACACTGATTTGGTTGTTATCTCTAGGGTTTTTGAAAACGATTAGATAATTAGTGTTCAAACTGATTGTTCTGCTAGATTTCCCCTGAAAGAACAGATTCTGAACCATGTAAATGGCACTAAGATTACGATGATGTACATACTGTGTGAACACCTTCTCTATTTCTGTATTGTTGCTGGCATCTTTCATTACATCATCAATAATTAGCAGGTTATTTTTTGATATGGGTAATAACTCATCATCTTCTCACCAGTTTTGTTTTTTAGAATGAGATGTTTCTTGTTACGCACAATATTATCAGTTCGAGCCCGTATGTATCGTGTGCTATCTCTGTCAGTTACATGATGATCAACAAGGTCAATGAGGGTGTCCAACCTGATCACTTGTGAATTCTCTGCATTAAGCGTGATGCCTTTCGCCTTCATACAGGTTTTACCCTGGGCTGTGCGATAGCCATAAGTCTTCGGTCCGGCTGAACAGAATTCTGTGATGTAGTCACCATCATCCAGCTCATTTGTGAGATCCCCTAAATAGGGCCCCAGCGGCGGCTCCCAATCGCCATCCTTTGAGACATAAATCACACTGTCAGTATCGCTGTAAAGCAATCTCTCGCCTAATTTGTCCATAAGATCGTACAATTTAAGGCGTGCATGAGCCGTGGTGAATGCACCCACAAACACATTTATGTTTGCGGTCTGTACACAACTACCCTCAACATGTCGCCATTGGACTAGGGCCACATCATCAGACACAAATGAAAAGTGTGTGACATCATATTCACAACCAAAAATGTATCTGGCAAACTGCTCGGGGTCTTTCACCATTTCGGTGGTGGGCAGATTCTCTCTCATAGAGAAGCGACCCCAGAGGCTGTTGAGCAACAGCTTGTTTATTTGCCTTGTGGCTGGGTTCAGACAGATCTTAGCAGGATCCAGCCTAATCCCCTCCTTCTCAAAATAGTCCTCAATGTAGGCCTCTTTTGCCTCATCTGTCACTGCATGGGCTGGGTATCCGCTAGCTTCCTGCTTGAATTGGAGAAATGTTTTCACATAGTCTGAAAACAATGTGTCAGATCTCTGAGAAAAATGCCAGACCTCATCAACCTTGGTGACAATGTAACCCTTTTCAATAGCCTTCATCAGCTCAAGACTAACCCAACACCCTGAAATGGATCGCTCATCATCACTGTGCTCACAGGGGCTGGTCTGATTCTCTTCTACAGCACAAGTCCTGCAGAGGGGGAACATCAATTTACCGTTGCAACGGTATGGCAGCACCGGGTGTAGTAAGCCCCTAGGTGGAGAGACTGTAGCTTTGATCAACCCATAATAATTTTCAAGCGGCTGAAAATCCCCCACTATGATCTGGGGGTTGTGGATGGGGTACTCACACTTGCTCTGGCATGCCGGGTATAGGGATGTGAATTTTCTCACCCTCACCAGCTTTGTGGTAAAGATTGTAAGCATCTGTTCTACCACCGCAAAGAGCATCACGAGGTTTTAAACGCTCAGGGTGTACGTAAGTGGCCATGAATCTCTCAACATCAGGGTCACTCTGCTTAGCCTGGTTCCACTGACATTCCCACATCACTTCGACCTTAAACCCTTTGGTCTTGGTAAGGTATGACACCTTATCATCAAAATGCCGCCTCACATCTCCGTAAGGGATATTTAACCCTCTAGGCGCCACAGGCGACTATAGTCGACAAGATGCGGTACTGAATAAAACGGCCGATTTAGTCAAATAGGGTGTCATATTTCGTTCGACTTCCACTCCACTAGATGGCAGACATGTCATACGTCATCCCCGAGTCGAAAAAAGGACACGCTTTAAACAAAACTTTCTAGCTACAGCGCGATGAATCAGTGTATGAAATACCGGAGCTAGTGTGCGTGTGAGCCACTTTGTCAGAGCGATATTGTCAACGTCAGCGAGTATTTGCATTAGATTATCGTCTAATGGCATCAAAAAAGTTTACCTGAAATGAAGTGTTGGGTCTTCTATTCGCGGACCCTGATTCTGAAGGGGAATATCTGCCTTCAGAAAATGACGGTGATTCGTTTAGTGAGGCTTCAGATGCGTCCCTGCCTTGCAATGATGCAGCTGGACAAAGTGAGAGTTTACTCCATAGTTTAGCTTACACCAAGCACAAACGTTGAATCGTTTGCCCAATGTCACTGGTGGGAATAATGTTTCACGGGTTCGGAGTGTTCATCGGGAAGTTAGCAGGGTGTTAGTGGTGTGGCGAACGAGGCTGGAGGTAGCCTAATATCCATAGCGCTAGCTTCTGTCTTCTGAACGTGTGCCTCTCCACAATCGCGGCGACAGTAACGTGGTGGAGCCTTTGTCTAATGCCACTGGGTATGTTAGACGAGGTCGAAGTGCTCATAGGACAGTTAGGGGGGAACGTAGTGGCAGTGTGGGGAGTCGCAATGAGAATGACAGTAGGCCTAGTCCGAGCTGCGCAAATTCTCTCCACTCGGCGCGCGCGAGGCAGATCTGGCCATGCTGCTCGCATGGTGGAGGTGGTGACACGCTCTCTCCCACACACACACACACACACACACATTAGGTCATGCATAGTCTATCACAAGATGATGGGAATGCCGTCCCTGTATGGATAGGGATAGGGAGTCATTATCTCTACAGCAAAAGGCCTGCTACATAAAAAAAAAAAAGTCAGCCATTTAGTAATGATTTACACTGTTGATTTGCTATCTACTTCCCTGATCATTTAGGACATACAGTACACTATGTGTTCCTTTTTGTGTGTTCATGTCCTTGTGATGTGTGTGTCTTTGTCAGCTAAGAAAAAAAACAAAAAAACATCAACAAAAAGAAAAAAAATACTAACATTGTCTCTTGTCTTGTCTCGTCATCTCACTCCTGATCTGTGCCTTGCCGTGGCAAATGAGCTTTTGAACTAAACAGGTCTTGTCTACTTGTGTTTGTGTGTCATCTGAATAATATATATGTGCCCCATACATGGAATCAGAGTGCCTACTGTATGTAGTAAATGGAAAATCTCTACAGCAAAAGGCCAGTCTACTGCTACATGCATTTGGTTTGTTTCTGCCATTTATTAGTAATGATTTACACAGTTTGTTCACTACTTACTATTTACCTGAGCATTCAGTATTGTGCAATATAGCATTCAGAAGGTGAGGGACATTTTGGGGGGAAAGAAGTGGTGCATTTATCATTCAAACATGCAACTTTTCATGAAAATTCTATAATCCAAGATGGCCGCCACCATATGACGTCATAATATGCAAATTAGATATAAACATTTAATCTCTACATACACTTTGGGTCATCCTTAATATTTCTCTAATTTACAGAAAGTCTCTATCTCTTATCACTTTTAAGATATAGCCTTTTGAAATGAAGATGTCAAAATTGATCGTTTCGGAAAAAAACCTCTGGCGCCTAAAGGGTTAACAGGGGGTGTATATGGTCTGGATTGTAGCGGCAATCATGGCCGTGATGAAAACAGCCATTAAATTCGAGTGCATGTTTGACACCATTTTTTTCATAATAGCCGTCGAGGTAGTACTGGCCTACTTGCACCTCGCCACCTTTCAAAGCATGTTGTACAACCATATCTCTACTATAATTCACATATTCCAACCATTGGATGGAGGAGTTGGAGTACGCCTTATGTTGGTTAACATAGGCATTGTTGTGTGTGAGTGCTAATGTGTCTCGCTGCAGGAAGCGCGCCTTGTAGACGGCCATGCAGCATGATGCTAATGTAGTCTGACTGAATGGGTCTACACCAGTACAACCAATGAACTCTGTGCGGTATTTCATGCACGCGTCACGCAGTAGCACAACATCATGAACCCCGTAAGATCGTAGCTTTTTCTGAAAATCAAATACGCCTTTGGATGCTTCGCTATACCATGTGTCAAAGTCAGCTCTGTCTTTATTGGACATGGTGTCGTACCCATAGTACTCACGGTCTGGATAGGGGCCCGTGTAGTAGTTGTTCGCAGCTGTGTTAAATTTGTGTGGGAAGTACCCTTTCTCACCGGTGTTCAGATTTAAGGCCACAGTTGTCTTAGCCGAACGCATGGGGATGAACGAATAGCTGTCAATGAACCGCTGTTTAAAGATCTCATCATACATGAAAATCAATCTGCATCCAGTCATGATTATTTTGGGTGTAACCCCTAGCTTGGTGAAATGCTCCAGTATAATGATGTTATCAAACCCTGCTGCGTTGTGGGCCAACCATGTGTAGCCCTTATATGTAGACCGTCTGAAGTGGCTTAACATCATAAACACACAACTACTACCCTCGGCCTCAAAAGACTCCCCTTTGAAAGTCATGGCTGCAGCAAAATTAGCCTGGTGTTTACCATTTTCAAATCGTGTTTCTAAGTCGAAAAAGATATACTTGGGCTCTGTCTCTTCCGGCTTGAAGGGTTGAATGAAACAGCTATGGTTATCACCAGGTACCAAATCTGCTTTACAGTGCGGACAATGCATGGCTGAGCATCTGTGGGGGTTTTCTTATTCATACTAACATGATATCGTCTGTTACACTTTTTGCAGTACTTAGTGACATCGCATGGGGCCACCATTCTGCCTATAACCCCAGTGGGCGCGGGTTGTTTGTGTCTGGAATGGCAATAAGCGGATTTGCAGTACCGCATACAATCATGGCAGTATACTGATGGTCCGTTATGTTTGTGGCAATCCACATCGTTGCATACATCACAGCTGTATTTACACGCGTGATCACGTTTACTACTGTAGCCACGGTAGCAAAAACCACAAAAGTGGCCTTCCCCCAGGAATGTATTGGGGCGCAAAATCCGATGGTAATGATTGTCATGGAGGTACAGATAAACAGTTTTCTTAGGGTTGGGCGTCACCCTAGTCTGATACGTCACCAACTCATGTAGGGGGGTTCGGTAAAAGACCACTATTTTAACATCATACAAGTCCTCAAACACGGGCACATCAGCAAAACCTATTTGCTGCTGGGGTGTGAAACCCGCATGCTCATGCATGTCAGCCCCCAGCTCCAATAATCTATCGGATGTGGCATCAGGGTTCAAAAAATGAGCCAGACAAATAGCTAAACAGGCATTGTTTGAGTCATTAACAGGTGTGAACAGACACATTTTTTTCTTCCTGATGACCTCATCATGAGCCAAATCCTTGAGTTTTCTATAACCACCACCGTTTCCACTACGCACTATAGAGACGAGGAGATCCAGACTCTGATCGGTCAAGAGCATCGTGTTACTCTGTAACACCTTCTCAATAGCTTCAATCAACCGGTCCAAAGCATAACCATCTTCATTTGTCAATTTAGCCTGTACATCGGTAGTAAGACTTTCACCCCTTAACACAATGTTGATAACTGCATTTTCCCCACCTAATCTCCTTGAGAAATCCACAATATCATTCAAGGTAGCGTAACAGTGTTCTATGTATGAAGCCATGTCAGTATCACGCAAACCCCTAAAATTTAACGGCCTACTTAGTTCCATACTGTTGAAACGGGGCCTGGCTACAACTCTGTAATCACCAACAACACCTCCTTCACTCGCTAAGCGTTCTATGGCATCGAGGTCTAAATTGTAGTCAGGGGCCGAGTCATGGCCAACATTGTCGCCGCCGCAGGGCTGTACACCAGAACTGCCAGGAATCACATCCACACTCGCAGAGGGTTCGTCTTGTAAAATAGCTGTAGGAGCCCTATCATGCACATCACCACCAGTACCTGTTTGCACCCCAGACCCACCAGGTAACACATCCATGCATACTGAGGGCTCATCAACTGCTGTATCTGATGGGGTTGGCCCATGTGTAACATTATTTGTCTGAATGTAAGGATGGTCGATGTTAATAGTGTCATGTAATGGTCTCTGTCTTGTGATCGTGTTCAGTGAGGGCTCATCAACTGCTGTAGGCCTATCTGATGGGCTTGGCCCATGTGTAACATTATTTGTCTGAATGTTCAGTCATTCCAACTATATTAAACATCATCTACCTAGCAAATAGTTTAACCTTTTAAACTATCCACCTATTTAACTGTTCAGTCATTCCAACTATATTAAAACTCATCTACCTAGCAAATAATTTAACCAATTAAACTATCCACCTATTTAACTGTTCAGTCATTCCAACTATATTAAACCTCATCTACCTAGTTCAGTCATTCCAACTATATTAAACCTCATCTACCTAGTTCAGCCATTCCAACTATATTAAAACTCATCTACCTAGCAAATAATTTAACCAATTAAACTATCCACCTATTTAACTGTTCAGTCATTCCAACTATATTAAACCTCGTCAACCTAGCAAATAATTTAACCTTTTAAACTATCCACCTATTTAACTGTTAAGTCATTCCAACTATATTAAACCTCATCTACCTAGTTCAGTCATTCCAACTATATTAAACCTCGTCAACCTAGCAAATAATTTAACCTTTTAAACTATCCACCTATTTAACTGTTAAGTCATTCCAACTATATTAAACCTCATCTACCTAGTTCAGTCATTCCAACTATATTAAACATCATCTACCTAGCAAATAATTTAACCTTTTAAACCATCCACCTATTTAACTGTTCAGTCATTCCAACTATATTAAACCTTATCTACCTAGTTCAGTCATTCCAACTATATTAAACCTCATCTACCTAGCAAATAATTTAACCATTTAAACTATCCACCTATTTAACTGTCCAGTCATTCCAACTATATTAAACCTTGTCTACCTAGCAAATAATTTAACCTTTTAAACTATCCACCTATCTGTTCAGTCATTCTAACTATATTAAACCTCATCTACCTAGTTCAGTCATCCCAACTATATTAAACCTCATCTACGTAGTTCAGTCATTCCAACTATATTAAATCTCATCTACCTAGCAAATAATTTAACCATTTAAACTATCCACCTATTTAACTTTCCAGTCATTCCAACTATATTAAACCTCGTCTACCTAGCAAATAATTTAACCTTTTAAACTATCCACCTATCTGTTCAGTCATTCTAACTATATTAAACCTCATCTACCTAGTTCAGTCATTTGAACTATATTAAACCTCATCATGTTGGTTGCCAATTAGCACATCATCTGTTTTAACAATATATTTCACACCATATGTTTTGCATTTTCAAGCACTAGTAATTCCCTGGAATTGCGTTTTCTAGTTCTTCTTCTTCTAACGCATTTAATGCAGCTTCAACCGTTTAACGTAGAAACTTCATTCAAATTATGTTACGTAGATCTTACTTAGGACATGGGTGCTATGTATTTTTCATCTTTGTAACTTTTATACTTTTTAAACTATTAATTAAAAACTGTTCAAAATTTCCCCATAGACTTAACATGGGCTTATGACATCACAATAGAGCACTTAAGCAACTAGAAAACGCAATTCCAGGGAATTACCAGTGCATGAAAATGCAAAACATATGGTGTGAAATATATTGTTAAAACAGATTATGTGCTAATTGGCAACCAACATGATGAGGTTTAATATAGTTCAAATGACTGAACTAGGTAGATGAGGTTTAATGTAGTTGGAATGACTGAACTAGGTAGATGAGGTTTAATATAGTTGGAATGACTGAACAGTTAAATAGGTGGATAGTTTATGTAGTTAAATGATTTGCTTGGTAGATAAGGTTTAATATAGTTGGAATAATTGAACGGTTAAATAGGTGGATAATTTAAATAGTTAAATTATTTAGGTAGATAATTGACGATAACTGACAGTTGGAATGGCCCTAATGTTTGCTAGCAGTTATGCTACTATGTTATCAAAGATAATAATGTTAACCAAGTTTTTTTGCTAAAAATGCTAATTAGCATGCTAGCATGCTAACTATGGTAGCATGCTAACTATGTTACTTAGCTAATCATTTTTAATAGTTTTGCTAAAAATGCTAACTAGCTTGTTAACACGCTAGCATGCTAACTATGCTAACCACGTTACTTAGCTAACTTAGCAAATCATTTTTAACAGTTTTGCTAAAAATGCTAACATGCTAGCATGCTAACTATGCTAACCATGCTAACTAGCTACAGTGGGTAGGAGTCATAGTTGATGACAAGTAACAGTTACAATGGCTGAACAGTTAAAAAGTTCAGTAGTTTAAAGGGTTACATTGTTTAACAGTGAAATATTGTAGTGAGGACTTTTATTTTGAAACAGTTTTTGGCAGAGGAAGCAGTTGAACAGGATGTGTAGTCTTAATAGGGCCAGTTTGTATGCTTAAAGCCTGAGACTGGCAGTTGGTCCAGGTGGCCCGAACACCTGCCATAGGATTCTAATTGTTTAACGGCTCTATTGTGATGTCATCAGCCCATGTTAAGTCTATGGGGAAATTTTGACTAGTTTTTAATTAATAGTTTAAAAAGTATAAAAGTTACAAAGCTGAAAAATACATAGCACCCATGTCCTAAGTAAGACCTACGTAACATAGTTTGAATGAAGTTTCTACGTTAAACGGTTGAAGCTGCATTAAACGCGTTAGAAGAAGAAGAAGAACTAGAAAAGCATTTCCTGAAGGAAATACAGTGCATGAAAATGCAAAAATATGATGTAAAATATCCTACAGAATAAAAACAAACTATATTGGTTGCTAGGTAGATGAGGTTTAATATAGTTGGAATGACTGAACAGTTAAATAAGTGGATAGTTTAAATGGTTAAATTATTTAGGTAGATAGTTGACAATAACTGACACTTGGAATGGCTTTAATGTTTGCTAGTAGTTATGCTAACTATGTTAACAAAGATAATAATGTTAACCAAGTATTCTAACTAGCATGCTAACAATGTTAAAATGCTAAGTATGCTAACCACGTTACTTAGCTAACTTAGCTAATTGTTTTTAGTAGTTATGCTAAAAATGCTAACTAGCATGCTAATATGTTAGCATGCTAACTATGCTAACCACATTACTTAGCTAACATAGCTAATCGTTTTTAGTAGTTTTGCTAAAAATGCTAACTAGCATGCTAACATGTTAGCATGCTAACTATGCTAACCATGTTACTTAGCTAATCATTTTTAGCAGTTTTGCTAAAAATGCTAACTAGCATGCTAAAATGCTAGCATGCTAACTATGTTACTTAGCTAACTTAGCTAACTATCTACAGTGGGTAGGAGTCATAGTTGATGATAAGTAACAGTTGCAATGGCTGAACAGTTAAAAAGTTCAGTAGTTTAAAGGGTTAAATTGTTTAACAGTGAAATATTGTAGTGAGGACTTTTATTTTGAAACAGTTTTTGGCAGAGGAAGCAGTTGAACAGGATGTGTAGTCTTAATAGGGCCAGTTTGTATGCTTAAAGCCTGAGACTGGCAGTTGGTCCAGGTGGCCCGAACACCTGCCATAGGATTCTAATTGCTTAACGGCTCTATTGTGATGTCATCAGCCCATGTTAAGTCTATGGGGAAATTTTGACTAGTTTTTAATTAATAGTTTAAAAAGTATAAAAGTTACAAAGCTGAAAAATACATAGCACCCATGTCCTAAGTAAGACCTACGTAACATAGTTTGAATGAAGTTTCTACGTTAAACGGTTGAAGCTGCATTAAACGCGTTAGAAGAAGAAGAATAAGAAGAAGCCTAGGAAGAACAGTACAGTGCATTTTCATGCACTGTAATAAGAAGAAGAAGCCTAGGAAGAACAGTACAGTGCATTTTCATGCACTGTAATTAGAATCCTAGGCCAGGTGTTCTGGCCACCTGGCCCAAATGCCAGTCTCAGGCTTTAAGCATACTAACTGGCTCTATCTGTTCAGGAGCTGATAATGATAGTCCAGGCTGTGTGTAGTGCCTTTGTGAGGTGTATTTTTCATGGCCCTTACTCTGTTAAATGTCTTCAGGTTTTTTGGAAACAAAGTCAAGACCAATTGGAATGTTATTATGTTTATGAATGTTGAATGTTGCTCTGTTTCTGCTCTACTGTTGTCTGTGCAAGTAAGAGCAGGTACAGTACTGTACAGTATATGCCAGTAAGAGCAGGTAACTGAAAACCCACCCTTCCCTATTTTGATCAGTAAAGAACATTAAAAAACTTTCTCTATCTGGATCTGGACCAAAATATGGTAACCCTTGTATGAGAATCTGAAATAAGTTGGCTTTTTAGGTTACTTGTAAGCAGACACACATACAGTACACAGAGACAGAAAGACTGACAAGCCATATTATAATACACTCTGCAGGAGGAAACTTGGGGGGGGGGGGGGGGCACTAGAATAAGCTTCACCTTGTCATTACATTTCTATAGACAGGTAGATCAGTGTGACGGGTGGGAAAGGGATAAGCTGTTGATGCACCTGGCGTCATTGCGATCAGTTTAGGGAGTCACGTGACGTTTCAGCTCAGGTGACCGGATGTAATGCAGGTAGAATAGTAGGCCTACCTAGCAGTCACTCTTTCTTTTCAAACCAGATGGTGCGTCTAATGCAGTGGTGAGAGCACTGTTTGTCGCGTTTGAACTTTGCCGGCGGTGATCCAACACGAAGCGGGTAAGGAAAGCGTTTTTGGTTTAATTGTTTGAGGCAGACGTCAACTATTACAGGCCATAAGCTTACAAACTTTTTGATGTGTTTTGATAGATAGTGTTTCAGTCGTCCGGTGCCTGGTCGTCATCATTGGCTGTGGTACATGTAGGGGGCGTCGACATTCAGGTATTAAATGATTTTATTGTCCGTCCATTTAGCGCAGCTTTGCTATAACTAATGTGTATTTATATTGTAGCTTCCTCATTTGTGTTGTGTCCAGACAGGGTGGCTGGCTAGCTGCACAAATGTTTGTTGAATATTCTATTAGCTTAAATGTTATGTATATTAAAGTGTAACCCGTTAATCTTAAGAGGAGAAAAGTACATGCTGTTGTGTGTTGAATATGCACTCATTGTCTTTAGTGTCATGTGGAAATGTTGGTTGAATGTGCATGGATTAATGTAATCTTTTGTTATTTTTAGGAGCAAGTTGTAGCCACTGTTTTCCCCTTATGTAAAACATGACATGTCAGTGGGTTAAAGTTATGCTGTAGGTAGATGTAGCTTTTATACGTGTGTAAAACCACCTCCAAGTTTGTGTTTATTTATTCTTTTGCTGTGTAGGGCGAGGCCTGCTCTTTTCCTTTTATTCCTTTGTCAGCTGGGGCGGGGAGAACACAGAGGGTAGCATACTCTGCTCTGCCTCCAGCCTAGTCAGTGTTGCTGCAGTGAGGCCTGTACTTAGTCTGTGTGTGTAGTGACATTATTTGTTGTGTTGCAGTTTGTAGTGGATTGTTGCCTGTGCGGGGTATATTTGAACTAATTGTAGCACTCCTAGTAGTATATAGCTACCTGTGTGTAGTGATGCTAATTATATTCTTAGGGATAGTATGTAGCTAACTGCTGTGTGAATGTGGCTAGGCCAGTTACATCCTTGCTAGGGTAGGCTATGAAATTGTCCTCTGGATGATTCCATCCTCAGCTGGCACCTCTTTATCCCTCGCCCTTATTGAAGTGATTGTGCCCTCTTTTGGGGTGATTATAGTTATTCTGTTTCTTTTCTTATTTGGTAGCAAGCATAGTAGCCTATCTGCAGTGTGTGCACCTTGACATAACGCTATGTATATTGTATGTGGAAATATTTAAGAACACTGGTTATGTAACAACTCCTCCTCTACTTCAACTAAAGTATTTATAAATATCTATATATTTCTGCTACAAACAAATCAGACATTAAAGTGCAGTATTTTTGTACACTGGCTACTCCCTCATTCATTCAATTGAATCCCGATAGTGGGGAACCCTGGGTTTCCATATTGATCTATTAACTTTGACCCCTAGTGGTGGTGCTAGTGTGGTTAGGTTACATCAGTAAAGGCACTACCAAGAGCCGCGCCTATCAGCCTTATTACAATAATGGACTGGTCCTTTGGCCCATAGTCCATCCATCAGCCCTGTGGAGCCACTGCATAATTCATCTGATAACTAATGTAAGTCCTTCTGAGCCATTACTGAGCCATTTTACCTGCATGGTGTGAACAGTTTAAAATTAGTGAAAGCGTCTTATCCAAAAAATCCATTTAGTTTCCCTGTTGTTTTCTGTCTCTGCTGTGACTGTCTTGGCCACGTTTAGTACAAACAGAACATATTATTAGTATTAGTATTATTATTCATCTCTGTTATTTTTCCTCCTGCCCCCATGTGTGGTGTGGTGGGTTACCACTCTTGAATCCCGCAGTTTTCTGGGAAACTACGAATTTCTACAAACATCTGTAAAACACAAAGGTAATGATATTTTCTCCCACCTTCGACCCTCTTTCAGGCTTCTACACTTCATCATCATCCTTGTTTTTAAAGAACAATGGAAAGTAACAGGGTGCATGTTTACACTGGGGAAAGTAACAGGGTGCAGATTAACACTGGGAAAAATACTCCAACTGGTTTCTGATGCTAATGTATCACTCTTCACTTTTCCCACTTGTCACCAGTGAAATCATCTCCCCAGTAGAGCAATGACATTTTCTGACCCCCTCCATAATGATGGACCCATCCAGAGGAGTCATGAGCAGTTACATGATTGCATAACTCCTGGGTGCCTGACAATTGCTTACCTACAAGGCACACACAGTACAAGTATGAGACTGCCAACATATCTCTTGCTGTGAATTCACTTGCATATTGAGGCCATGCACTGCACCTACATTATGGAGACATTACAAGCCATTACGTAAATCGCTGTGAATTGCAAACAGAGCCACAGAGTTTGTTTTAATGTGCTGTACGTACTTATGTGTTTCTGTGGGTTACCTCCAGCTCTTTGACAGCTTGATGCAGGTAGAAGGCATTTCTGAGGAAAATGCGGAGGGTCTCAAAAAACAAACAAACAATCACACACAAACAGTGAAACAGCAATAATTCCAGGCAGATACCCAATACATTAGTCCCTGTACCTTGCCTCATCATGCATTTGTAAAAAAAAAAAAAACAGAAAACTATTAGCACTTTTGTCTTCTTAGGCTCACTAGAACCAATCATTCTTCCATGCATGAAAATCATAATTTTCAGAGCGGGAGCATGAAAAGTGTGTGGTTTACAAAACATCTTTGCAGCTAATTCACATGCAGCTGGCTGACTTTTTAATGTTCTTGTCAAACTGTCAGGACTAAGAGCCAACTCCTCTAATTAACCATGGATTTTCCTGTCTCTGTCTCTCTCTCTCTCTCTGTGTGTGTGTGTGTGTGGTTGAGGATGGTTGTTTAACACAAGGTTGTTTGTTCTTCAATATTTTAGTGAAAGTAATACCAGAGTCTCTTTGACAAGCCATTTGGCTAGGATTAAAAAAGATAAGATGAAAGTACCAACAGGATAGTAAATTCCAATATACATTATTTAAACTATTATACATATACATAACGTGTTTTTTTTATCACATTAATCGAGAGCTGCCAAGGAGTTTTTAATTTATGTTGCTTGTGCTGTTATCAACGATTCTCTTTGGGTGCTATTATTTTGACCCTCTGATCATCCTGATCTGATGAAACCTTAAGACTGCCACAGACACTTCCTAGTACAGTAGGCTTCTGCTGAAGGCATGGAGATATTAACAGCAACACAGGTCTGAATGGCTGGTGGCAGAAACAAATGTGTCACTTCTCCTTTAATACCACATTGTTTTGTGTTGTTTGAGACTTAAGTAGGTTTATCGCCTCTTTTTGGAGTTTTGTAGCCTACCTGAAAAAAAATTCCGGATTTCAGACATTACATTTATTCCGGATGTTAAAGGAATTATCCGGAGTAAAATGCACTTTAGATCAAAAGTGCATTTTACTCCGGATAATTCCTTTAAATGTTCCGGAATAAATGTACATTTAATAAGTGGACCTCTCAGGTTTATATTTGAATACACCTGCAATAAACTAATGAGAGTGCCTTCTCCCATTCCCTTCAAAAGCCAGGTGTGCCTTAACCTTGGCGCGTTGCTATCATCTATGCAACAGGATTCTACCAAAGCTTGCTTTGCTGAAATAGGTGCATGTGTGACAAGCAGAGTATACACATGTTCTGCACTCACTTACAGTATAGGCATATTGAGCTCATAGGCAACAACAAAGAAAAGTCTTACATTTTACTTACTCTTACATGCAACACACCCCCCAATAACATTTGAAAGTTAATAGAAATCCTATACCGACATTCAGCTAAACACACTACTACAGTCTTTGCACTGCTCTCAAATTAAGTGTGTAAAATAAATAATTAAAAAAAAAACAAGTTAAATACTGTGTCTTGTACTTTAGGCCAGGTATTTCTTGGTCAGAGGTGTAACAGACGGCACAATTCGCTCTCAGGATGAGAAATGTGTTGGTCGTCAAAAGGTTAATTGACAGTGTATTAAACATGGGACCGACTGGTGAAGGAATGGTAATATTATGAGAAACTATGATTAATCTGATTCCATAAAATTAAGAAATTGACCTATAGCAGAGTAGTGGCATGGCATACAAGAAGAAATATATAAATGGTGGGTGAATTAACAATTTATTAAGTAAACCATAAATGTGACCAATATCACTTAACATACTGTAACAAAGTAACAAACAAACAAAGTAAGCTTAACCAAATAACAAACTTAAACTTAACAAGTTAACAAATTACAATGTCAAATATACCAGATAAAACAATATAAAGTAAAAGAAAGACCAAACCCAAAAGTAAGGAGAGGGAAAGAGAGAGAGAGAGAGCATGGCACTCCAGAAGATGTAAGCGGGCAGGGCAGAGACTAGCCAGTCAAGAGGCAGAATAGAAGACAGCCAAAGGAAAGAGAAGGTGAGAATAATCTGTGTTCTCCCCTTTTATCTAAAAACAACTAAACATACAGTCATTTTATTACACTGCTTGGTTGAATTTCCCATCGTCCTGCGTTCTTTACAACGTGTATTACCTGTATGTTATTTGCACACCTATGAAGTATCCAATATTTTGGCCATGTCACATTTGTATATCAATTCGCCGAACTCATTGTGAAGTTTAAATGAACTGTCACGTTGCATCCAAGCTGTAAAATACAGACATTCAGCACATAGGAACATTGTAGCATATGACGGAGGTGGCTTTTAGCTAGTTGCATTACAGTAGGCGATGTTTCAAAGCTAAGGTTCATCAGAATATGCCCGCTTGACAACGGGAGAGATGGAACTAACAATTGGCCTTTGGCCATAGCAACCACCCATTTAGAATTAGTAATGGCAGATTGTCCTGCAAGTTGAGTTAGTTGATATGTGGCGGAAAGAAATAGTTCTACAAACAAGACAGTTTTAGCAATTAAAACGTTTAAATTATAACAGGAAATGAACACAACGCAAGTGGCAACAGTGGAATAAGCGGGATAATGGACTCCACGGCATTCGGTTCATAGCAATAAATGCATTTACGAGGTGTAAACAACCATTTTACAACCTCGAACGTGCATTTATTTCTGTGAACCGAACGCTGTGTCGTCCATTATCCCTTACATAGATGCCATTCATCTGGAACCCCCCGAATCACCAGGGCATCTGTGTTATCTGAGAGCACATGGTGTGGACGCATCACATAAAATGCATAAAATATCCCAGGTTACAGAAACATCATAGGTATGCATTAACTTTACTGTTCTACAAGACAATACTGTATTTCTCACATGGAGACTTTAAAAATGATATCAAACACGAGCAGATTATAATTTCTCCTTTGACAAATATAGTTAGAGTTCAGATATTTTCCTGTGGTTCAGGAGAGGCCTGGGACTGAGTTAAGCCCTTGAATTTCCCCTTGGGGATCAATAAAGTATCTATCTATCTATCTAACAGGGTGACGAGATCCGAGACCAAATGGCAGATGAAACCAGAGACTTTCT
This sequence comes from Alosa sapidissima, assembly GCF_018492685.1. Lineage (NCBI taxonomy): Eukaryota > Metazoa > Chordata > Actinopteri > Clupeiformes > Clupeidae > Alosa > Alosa sapidissima. Next base: position 47,119,099 of record NC_055957.1, on the reverse strand, counting down.
AGTTCACTGTATGTATAAACAGGGGTGCTGCTGATTACAAAGGCTTTTGTCAACATGAGACCTTTCCACTGGTTTAGGTATCCAAATTGCTGGCCTTACAGTGGTGTGATCCTTTTTAGTGGTGTCAAAATGGCAATGTGCGAACAATGCTCCTGACCACACCTCATTTTCTCACAAACACACTCATAGGTGCACAGGTAGATTAATGTAGACAATGTGCACGCTGGATAGCAAGACAATAATTGGTCTTGGTCACAAATGATTCATGCCTTTTTGAGAATGTTCACAAAGGTTCACACCAATCAGTCATGAAATACAATATGCAGGCTTACTGTTTTTATTGAGTATTCAAACATATATCTTCCTTTTGGTGACAGAAAAGAAAAAGACGGCCCCAGCCGTGGCGCAACTGGTTCAGCAGCACAGGCCTTGAGTAGCCTTGGGCACAGTCTGTCAGGCCCAGCTGCTTTATTGCTGCGCAATTTCTTAAGTTGGACTGTCACTTGATCTTTTGTAATGGTGAGGGGTGTAAGGGGAGGGGAGGGGGAGGGGTGCATCTGGGATCTGTGTGTCTGATGGCTGTTGACTGAGGTCGTTGTCACCTCATTGTTCATGATCGCCATGTGGGGGAGGGGTGCAAAATCCAGTGATGGTGGGGGTACGATAGCCTGTGATGATGGAGGTGAGTGTTGTGCTGGTATTGAGGGGGTGTGAGGCTGGGGGATGGTGGACAGACCACCGCCATTGGAGCTGGAGCAGGGCAGTCAAACCTGTTGTAGAAGTGGTTCAACTGGTTCGCCCTGTCTAGGTCCCCCTCCACAGAGCTGCTGTTCTTCTTCAGGCCAGTGATGACCTTCATGCAGTCCCATGTCTCCTTCAAGTTGTTTTCCTGCAGCTTCTGTTCCACCTTCTTTCTGTAATCCTCCTTAGCTTCCTTCAGCTTGAATTTGAGTTCCCCTTGCACGCGCCTCAGCTTTGCCATGTCCCCCTCTCTGAACGCCATCTTTTTCCTGTTGAGAAGGGTCTTGACATTGCTGGTTATCCAAGGCTTGTTGTTGGGAAAGCAGCGTACAGTTCTGGTGGGAACAACAATGTCAATGCAGAAGTTCAGGTAGTCAGTTGTGCACTGTGTGACCTCCTCCAAGTCCTCTCCATTCTGTAACACACTCCAGTCAGTACACTCGAAGCAGTCTCTCAGAGCCTCATCCACTTCGGGTGTCCACTTCCTGAAGGTGCGTGTGGGAACTGGTAGCCTCTGTACTTTGGGCTTGTACATTGGCTGGAGATGAATGAGGTTGTGGTCTGACTTTCCCAGTGGGGGGAGGGGGTTTGCACTGTATGCATCCCTCACGTTTGCATACATGAGGTCTATTGTCCTGTTTTTCCTTGTAGGGCAGTTAACATACTGGTAAAAATTTGTGAGTGTGGAATCCAGTGTTATGTGATTGAAGTCGCCAGAGATCACAAAAAAGGCGTCAGTGTGTTGGGTTTGAAGCCTTGCGATTGTGGAGTGGGTGACGTCACGCTGTATCCGGAAGAGCTCGTGGTAGAACGTAAACACAGACAGCAATTGCGTGCGAGAACTCCCTCGGCATGTAGTGAGAGGTTTCAGTATAGTGTGTGAGAGGTAATTCTGAATAATGTCCTAAAGGGCCCCTCATACATATGAGCCCACTTCAAATCATCTCCAAATATGTGATTATGTATCCTAGCCTATAGTCAGGCTAAGTTTAACAACGTTTTATAGACAATATCCCTCGGACTGCAATTGTAGTTAACCCTTTGCAGACTGTGCTGAACATTCCATTTTTTCATACTCGATGGCCTTATGGCACAAAAAGGCTTATTGTATGATTATGCTACATGACAGAGATACAATATACCCACCACTGTAATCAGGAGAAATAGCCCTTTCAAATGGTATAAAATATAATTAATAAGTTTGAGGAGAACATACATAATTTTTTAAAAATATCTTTAAAATTCAACCCCAAAAAACACGAAAATATCAGTTTGTCAAGATTAATCTAATTTTTCTCCCAATTTCTATTGTAGATAGAGAAAAACATAGAGTGTATGGGAGATTCACAATTTTGTCCTCTACTCAGTGATAAAAACAGAATCAATGTGTCACCTTTTGTTCAAAAGTTATGATAAATGTATTAGACCTTTGCAGACGGCACGAGACATTCCGTTTGTTCATACTTGATGCCCTTGTGAGACAAAAAGGCTTATTGTGTGGCCATGCTACATGACAGAGATAAGATATACCCACCATTGTAATCAGGAAAACTAGCCCTTTAAAATGGTACACATCATAGTTAATACATTTGAGTGTAACACACATTGTTTTTAAACAAAACCTTCAAAATTCAAAATCAAAAACGTGAAAATATCAATTTGTCAAGATGAATCTTTCTTTTCACCTAATGTCTGTTGTAGATATAGTGTGCAAAGGATAGCCAGTGTTGTGTTCTCCTCATTGAATCAATTTATCACCTTTGGTTCAGAAGTTATGATTAATTTACTCATAACAGTAACAAGTAGAATTTTTAAAGAGTAGAATGTTTTCATTTCCCGGTTTGGCATCTGACCTAAAAATACAGATATAATGGTCATGTAAAAAAATAAGATGTTTTACCATCAAAACAAGCTCAATATGGGATGTCTTACTGTACTCTGAGGAGGCTAAATCAATTGTGGGGAGGACAGCCAAAGGCTGAAAGACAGACTAGCTGATTGTAACTGCTTCTCCGTGTGCTTCATTCTACTATGAAAACAAGAATATAGAGACACTGGCACATGTGTTAGGTTTACGAAAGGGGAAATAAATCATTTTATTTAGAAAAGTCTTAAACAATGTGATTAAATAACCAGGAACAACAACTTCAGGTAAATAACATAAACATATGTTTACAAACATGCAGTAACTAATAGAACTACAAGAATGACAAGACAACAGTATAACAAAGATCAAAAAATCTTACATGGTGAACAAAACATCAATTCATACTAACATTCACACATATATATAAACAATTAAAACATTAGAAGAAATTCAATACATTTAACAACCATACAGCATATAATTCGATACAATATATAATTATCGATATCATTTGCCCTACATATAAGGTGATACACTAATGACACATTCACACCAGATCCGTGGTGTGTGCATTGTCACAGCTGTGGCATGGTTGTGTGTGTGTGTGTGTGTGTGTGTGTGCATGCGTGTGTGTGTCCATCTAAGCCTAGCAGACGATGGGGTGTAAATGCTATTCAAAGTCTGCTTTATTGTCAATTTCTTCACATGTCAAGACATACAAAGAGATCGAAATTGCGTTTCCTACTATCCCACGGTGGAGACAACACATATTTTACCAATTAGGTCCACAGACAAACATAACATTCAAGTAAACAATATAAAAAGTAAAAATAAGAAGGCACATACAATGAAGAAATAAGAGCAGCATACAGTAGACAGTCAATATAATAGTGCAAAAGTCAGGCCAATAAATGGCTGAGGTAGTTTTGTTTGACCTAAGTATGCAAGTGGCATAGTGGTGCAAGTTATGTAAGAGCAGCAGAAGTGTGTTAAGAAGTGTTCAGGACAACAGGACCCTCAGCTGCCTCCTCCTCCATCCAGCCTTACTGCAGATACCCTCGCCTCATTTTTTACAAACAAAGTGGCGGCAATCAGCAGTCAATTCTCTACATGCCCACTCAACGCATCTGACTCAGATACCGCACTCCTACAACCTCTAGGGTCTGCTGGAACATCTTTTTCAGCATTCACGCCTCTCTCCGAGAGTGAAGTATCTAGACTCCTGACATGCAGCCGTCCTACCACATGCTCGCTGGACCCTATACCTACGAGCCTACTTCAGTCCATCAGCCCGACCATCGCTCCAGCTATCACACATGTGATCAATGCCTCGCTAACCTCCGGCACATTTCCAACAGCGTTCAAAATGGCCCGGGTAACACCGTTACTTAAGAAAGCTTCTCTCAACCCTGCTCAAGTCGAGAACTACCGCCCTGTCTCACTCCTGCCTTTCCTATCCAAAGGCATTGAACGAGCAGTCTCCAAACAGGTCTCTGACTTCCTTTCACAGAACAACCTTCTGGATCCAAATCAGTCTGGGTTCAAAAGCGGCCACTCTACCGAAACGGCTCTGCTGTCTGTAACAGAAGCCTTAAAAGAAGCCAGGGCGACCGCTCGGTCATCAGTACTCATTCTGCTTGACTTATCGGCTGCCTTTGACACGGTTAATCACCGTATCCTTCTCTCTATACTCGCTGACATGGGAATCTCCGGTTCTGCTCTCTCCTGGTTTGAATCCTACCTCACAGGACGCTCGTTTAACGTATCATGGCTTGGTCAGCTATCTGCACCTCACCATCTCACCACAGGGGTCCCCCAGGGCTCAGTGCTGGGCCCCCTTCTCTTTGCTATCTACACCACCTCCTTGGGACAGATTATCCGTTCGCATGGCTTCTCATACCACTGCTATGCAGACGACACACAGCTCTATCTGTCCTTTCCACCTGATGACCCCTTGGTTTCAGCACGGATCTCGGATTGCCTCTCAGACATAGCTACATGGATGAAGGCACACCACCTCCAGCTGAACCTCTCAAAGACTGAACTGCTGGTCCTCCCAGCTAAACCTACCATACATCACGACATCAACATCAAATTTGACTCCCTGTCTGTTTCACCTACCAGGACTGCAAAAAATCTAGGAGTTGTTCTCGACAACCAACTAAACTTCTCAGATCATGTTGCCTCAGTCACCCGGTCTTGCCGTTTCGCACTCTACAACATACGGAAAATCAGGACTTACTTGACTCAAGATGCTACCCAACTTCTGGTTCAGGCAATAGTCATCTCACGACTCGACTACTGCAATGCCCTCCTGACAGGTCTCCCAGCCTGCGCAGTGAAACCACTTCAGATGATCCAGAACGCGGCGGCCCGCCTGGTCTACAACCAACCCAAAAGGGCACATGTTACCCCGCTGCTCCTCCAGCTACACTGGCTACCTATGGCGGCCCGCATCAAATTCAAGGCTCTAACGCTTGCCTACAAAGTAGTCTCCGGTTCTGCTCCCACCTACTTGAATGCCCTCATACAGACATACGCTACCTCCAGACCGCTGCGCTCCTCAGACGAACGACGTCTAGCTCTACCACCGGTACGCTCAAGCCAATCCAAACTTTTCTCATCTGTTGTTCCTCGTTGGTGGAACACACTGCCAGCTCCTACAAGGGCAGAGACATCCTTCTCCATTTTCAGAAAACTCCTGAAGACCCAGCTCTTTAGAGAACATCTCCTCTCATAGCAACACTTACAACAAGTCTTACTAATCCTAGCACTCACCAGCCGTCTCAAACTGACAAGTAACTGTTAAAAACAGCACTCACTGATGCACTTATTCTTACTGTACTCTAATGTTTTTAAATTGTCCTAAAATTGTTGAGAACTGCTCTAAAACTTAAACTGTTTACTATGTTGTTAGTCGCTTTGGCTAAAAAGCGTCAGCCAAATGTAATGTAATGTAATGTAATGTAATGTAACAGGACAACAACAACAAGTTGCAAGTGTGCAAGTGTACAAGTGGAGTAGTGCAAGGCAGCCATTGTGGGTCTAAAAGTCCAGGATGTTATGTAGCTGAGGGTGGAGGGGGGAGAGGGGGGAGAGAGTTCAGGATCCTAACAGCCTGGTGTATGAAGCTGTTGGTGAGTCTGGTGGTGCGGGAGCGCAGGCTTCTGTACCTCTTCCCAGAGGGCAGTAGATCAAACAAATTGTGAGCGGGGTGACTTGCATCACTCACAATTGTGGTCGCGCTGCAGGGCTTTCCTGTTGTATTCAGTGCAGCTTCCGCCCCACACAGCGATACAGCTGGAGAGGATGCTCTCAATGGTGCCTCGGTAGAATGTGGTCATGATGGCTGGTGGAGCACTTGCTCGCCTGAGTTTCCGCAGGAAGTACAGGCGGCGCTGAGCTTTCTTCGCCAGTGATGCAGTGTTGGTGGTCCAGGAGAGGTCTTCACTGATGTGCACCCCCAGGAATTTGGTGCTGCTCACTCTCTCCACCACAGCACCGTCGATGGTCAGTGGCAGGTGTTGGGTGTGACCTCTACGGAAGTCAACAACAATCTCCTTGGTCTTGCTGATGTTCAGCAGGAGGTTGTTGTCCCTGCACCACGTGGTCAGAAGGTTGACCTCCAACTTGTATTGAGTCTCGTCGCCCTTGGTGATGAGACCCACCAGAGTTGTGTCGTCAGCAAATTTCACTATGTGGTTGTTGCTGTAGGTTGCAGTGATGCAGTTGCTGTAGGTTGCAGTCATGTGTCAGCAGGGTGAAGAGCAGCGGACTGAGCACGCAGCCTTGGGGGGCCCCCGTGCTCAGTGTGATGCTGCTTGAGATATTGTTGCCAACACGTACTACTTGAGGCCTCTGACAGAGGAAGTCCAGTAGCCAGTTGCAGAGGTAGGTACTGAGTCCCAGTTTGTCAAGTTTGCAGATGAGTTGTTGTGGCATTATGGTGTTGAATGCAGAACTGAAGTCTATAAACAGCAATCTCACATATGAGTCTCTTTTTTCCATGTGGGTGAGGGCTGGGTGGAGGGCAGAGCAGATTGCATCCTCTGTGGACCGTTTGGCTCGATATGCAAACTGGAAGGGGTCCAGGGTGGGGGGGAGAATGGATTTGATGTGTGACATGACAAGCCGCTCAAAGCACTTCATTGGAGTTGGTGTCTCTGTCTGTGTTGGAAGGATAGGCAAAGTGTATGCTTTCTACCTGACATGGGACTTGACCAAACTGTCAGATAAGAAATATAGAAATTGAATTACAAATCTAACCAAACTATTATCACTATAATCCCTCTCATTATTGTTATAAGCAACACTCTTATCACAACCAGAAATGTGCTTGCGCCCAGATAGACGCACACACACACACAAACATGCTTACCCAGCTGAGGATGATGGGAGATTATATCCTCCTGTAGCACATCATTGTCTTCTTCTTCATCTAGAAGCTACCCATCCATGTCCCATGTCCATGCCATCGTGGTCCTTGGGGTCATATTTGCCATCAGCAGTCGGCTGCTTTCACCCCAGTTGCACGTACTTCTCTCCCTCCATCTAAAATAACAAAAAAAATCACAGGTCTGATAGTGAATAGGTTGTTTAGTTTTATTTTACATTACTTCCACATAATCTTAATCACCACCAACCATGACTCTTTTCACTAAAAGTATTATTGTCACTGGAGGACTCCAATATTGCTTGGAGAGGTAACATTAGTCTCAGAGCTCACTACAGTAAGTGTTATTGCCTTGGCTAAACCATACATAGCATACCAGCTTACAAGCAAAAATTGATTCATTAACATGAGTCAGGAGATATGACAGAAAACATCTAAACAGCGTATGCATACACATACACACCGTGCATAGGCTACTGCAGTTGCGTAAAGACGAAACACCCAGCTAACACATGACGTTGCAGCAACTTCGCCATAAAGTTGTCATTTGGTCACCGCGACATTACCTTCTGGCTACGTTGTTGCAACATCACAGATACTTTACAAGACAATGTTGTCACTTGGTACCATTAGTGACATTGCAGCGACGTCGTGACCTGGTCAGCTGATGATGTTGCAATTTGGTACCGTTAAGAAAGGTGCCACAACATTGTGATTAGGTCAGCTGGTGACATTGCCATTTGGTGCTGTGGGAAACGTTTCCGCGACATCTGCCTATGACGTTGCCATGTAGTATTGTGAGTGATGTTGCCACAACATCATGATCAGGTCAGCTGATGATGTTGCCATTTAGTATCAGGAAATGTCCCCGCGACGTCAGCCAATGACGTTGGCATGTAGTATTTGGAGTGATGTTGCCACAACGTTGTAAACGGGTCAGCTGATGACGTTGACATTTGGTTCCGTGGGAAACGTCCCCGCGACGTCAGCCGATGATGTTGCCATGTAGTATTTGGAGTGATGTTGCCACAACATCGTGATTAGGTCAGCCGATGACGTTGCCATTTGGTGCTGTGGGAAATGTACCGGCGACGTCAGCCGATGATGTTGCCATGTAGTATTTGGAGTGATGTTGCCACAACATCGTGATTAGGTCAGCCGATGACGTTGCCATTTGATGCTGTGGGAAATGTACCGGCGATGTCAGCCGATGACGTTGCCATGTAGTATTTGGAGTGAAGTTGCCACAACGTTGTAAACGGGTCTGCTGATGATGTTGCCATTTGATGCCGTGGGAAACGTCACCACGACATCAGCCGATGACGTTGCCATGTAGTACCGTGAGTGATGTTGACCCAACGTTGTGAACTGGTCAGCTGATGACGTTACCATTTGATGCCGTGGGAAACGTCACCACGACATCAGCCGATGACGTTGCCATGTAGTACCGTGAGTGATGTTGACCCAACGTTGTGAACTGGTCAGCTGATGACGTTACCATTTGATGCCATGAAGAATGGTGCCACAACATCGTGATCAGGTCAGCATTTTACCTATTGGTAGGGGATCGAACCAGCAACCCTTCGGTTTCAAGTCCTGACCAGTAGGCCATGACTGCCCCAAATTAGTTAGAAATATCCACCATAATGTATTCAGATGTATATGGGGAAATGTATTGGTAATATTTGTAAAGATATATGAAGAGTTCAGATGCAAAACCCTCTAAATCCGTCTGACCACTTTTCTTTTAAATGAGCATTTAAATTCAGGCTCCTATAGGTTTTTGCCTATAAATCGATATTTCAGACCAGGAAGATAGTGGTATTTAGTGGGTTTTGAAGTAAAATTATTTGATTAACGTATACTATGTGTGGAGAGCATCCACTCTCCATCTTTATCTCATTTTTGACCTAGGTGGCATTTAGAGGCTTTTGCATCTGAACCCTTCATATGTACATATATATTGTAACATATATGCACAATATATGTTACAATATATATGTATATATGAGACCATGAACATACAATGTATGCACAATACATATGTGGTGATATATAAGCTTTATTTGTATAGCACCTTTCATACACAGAATGCAGCTCAAAGTGCTTTACATTTGAAGCATGTAACACAATAATAGTCAGTCAGTGATTATCAATCACTTTTCTTTGCTGTTTATGATCTACTCAGCAACATATCAAAAATATAGAAAATGACGTCATAAGACTGGCAGCCTTAACCCTCTTACCCCCCACAAGCACGCCATATGGCAACTGTGGCAAGGAAAAACTCCCATATTCCAGGAAGAAACCTTGAGCAGAACCTGACTTAATAGGGGGAGCCCATCTGCTTCTGGCTGGCTGCGCCCTCCAATAGTAGCAGATGTAGAATAATCTGAAAATGTAGTCTACAGGATAAGATGAGTTAACTAAAAGCTTTCCTGTACAGGTATGTTTTCAGATCTTTTTTAAAAATATTTACTGAACTCGCCTGCTTGATGTACAGAGGCAGGGTGTTCCATAGTTTGGGGGCATAATGGATAAACGCAGCTTCTCCACTTTGTTTGTGGAGCACTTTGGGTACGATTAAAAGATTAGAATTGGATGATCTAAGTTTCCTTTGTGGTTAAGATATTAAAAGCTCAGAGATATATGAAGGTGCTATGCCATTCAGAGCTTTGTAAGTAATTAACATAACCTTAAAATCAATTCTATAGGAAATAGGGAGCCAGTGCAGTTCAGCCAACACAGGGGTGATGTGTTCTCTCTTCTTAGTCCTAGTTAAAAGTCTAGCCGCAGAGTTCTGTATGAGTGCCAATTTCTTTAGATGTTTTTTGGGAAGACCAGTGAAAAGTGCATTGCAGTAGTCTAACCTGCTAGTGATAAAGGCGTGAATTAGTTTTTCTGCATCTTGTTGAGTTAAAAAGGGCCGCACTTTGGCAATGTTTCTCAAGTGGAAATAGGCTGTCTGAGTAACTTTACTGATATGGGGCTTAAAACTTAAAACTGATGATATATACAGTATATGTACATTACATGTAACATCTAAAATATATGAGTACTTACAGTTTTTCTCAGTTGCTAAAACACTAAAATCCATTGGCTGAAGAAAGTTCTCAGTTGCTTGAACTCATTAAGCTAATTATTCAGTCTGTTGTCAATACCTTAAACCATTTCACATGGTAAAACACAATTTTTAGAAAAACTTAAGAAACACTCATTCTCAAAACACATTCTGCACTAATGCTCATATACTGTATCCATACTGGTAAACACAAATGGCAAAAATGAAATAGAAATAGACATACACATGTCATCGATTAAGCACAACCACTCAAAATTGATTTCACTTTTTTCAAATGATGTGACAAAACCAATATACGCCAGTTCAGAAAGCAAACAGGTTGTTGAAGGTGGGAATGAAAATGGATAGAAGAAACTATGTAAGAGGACGAGTGCATATGCAAGGTGGGGGATGAGGAGGAAGGGGAGGATGGCAAGAAAGAGGATTTTTATTGGACACTGTAGTACAGTGCATTGTAGGCTGTATACTGTACAATACTGTAAACAAATCGTATGGCCCTGCCATTTGTTTACAGTACTGACTGCTCAATAGATTTTGACTGGTGCAAGTTCATATCAACAAAGAACAAGAATCAAAGGACAAGTTTGTGAGATGCAGGATACTGTAAAAATAGAGGTACAAGGAGGAGGAAGAACAAAAAAATGCAAAGAGCAAAGCAAAGGACTTGATGTTTCCTGTTTTGAGGCGAAAGTTTGATTTTGCAAGAGGAGTCAGAGGTTTTGTAAATAGTGCTTGTAAATAGGGTTTTATGTTTAATGCTTTAAGAAAATGGAGCAAAGTTTCAGAAATTGTGTTTTAGCAATTGAAAAAAACTGTAATTGTCGTCACTTGTGTTTACCAGTATGGATGACATGTGCATGTGCAGAGTTCAGAATGTGTTTTGAGAATGCGAATGTGTTTAGAGTTTTGCTGAAAAGTGTAAGTGGGATCTGCAAATTGTGTTTTACCATGTGAAATGGTTTAAGGTATTGACAACAGACTGAACAATTAGCTAAATGAGTTCAGGCAACTGAGAACCTTCTTCAGCCAATGAGTTTTAGTGTTTTAGCAACTGAGAAAAACAGTGAAAAACTTTAAAAAGTATTTCATAATGAGGGGGGAACTAATGTAGCCTAAGGTGTCTCTTATTTCATGTTGAGGTTTGCTTCCCAGCATGCATTGCAAGTCAGTTGCCTCGTTTATAGGCTATTATTGTTATTTTGAAACAATATGGTTGAAACAGTTTAGCTTAGGCTCAACTCTTACTGATGTTTTGAACAATAAATTGAATAGTTTATTTTTTTTTAAAAGAAACCGTGGACGTGAAACTACTAGTTCTGACCCAGTATAAAAGTCCAGCTGACAATTCCATTGTGTATCTTGTTGGAGGACATAAGCCTGAATGGTTGAATATCACTTACGTTACGGTTACGAAATGGCACCTTTCAATTCCACGTTGCTACAACGTAACCTGACGTTGCAGATACGGATTGGCAACGTTGGGGAGTTACGTTGCAGTTACGAATTGTCACCTTTCACTTTGCATGTTGTGGCAACATTGCTAAACAGGACTGGTGGCGTCGGTAACTTACGTTGCGGTTACGAAACGGCACCTTTCAACTCCACGTTGCTGCAACGTCACCTGATGTGGTTACGGAGTGGCGACGTTGGGGAGTTACGTTGCGGTTACGAATTGTCACCTTTCACTTTGCATGTTGTGGCAACGTTGCTAAACAGGACTGGTGACGTCAGTAACTTACGTTACGGTTACGAAACGGCACCTTTCAATTCCACATTGCTGCAATGTAACTTAATGTTGCAGTTACGGATTGGCAACGTTGGGGAGTGGCGTTGCGGTTACGAATTCTCACCTTTCACTTTGCATGTTGTGGCAACGTTGGATACGACGTTATGGCAATGTATTTTGGGTCATTCAGTTACATTGCAGCAACGTACTGGCAATGTAACGGTGCTAGCTGGGCACCCCCTTAGAAAATAATGTGTCGACGAGTAGGCTTGGGTGTATGAGCTCCCATCATAGTTAGCCACCCAAAAACCTCATAATAGTAGCAGCCAACCTTACAGCCTAAAAGCTAAACAATACTAAGACACATTTATAACAAATCTTCAGTCATGCATTCATGAAAACAGCAGTCAATGAATAAAATCCTTACGTTACACCATCGGTGATCAACACAGTCTTCACGTCGCTAACGTAACATTAACGTTGTCATTCATGTCAGATGTTTCTATCTAAGTAAGCTAAGCAACTTGGCTACAAACAACTGTAAATTGTGCTATACAGATTAAGAAGGAATGAAAGGTTTATTTGACAATAAAATACCGATTAGGTGTACTTGACATAAAGTTGACAGTCATGAAGCACGGGAGTGAACTTTATCGCAACTACGCGTCAAGGACATGTTGCAGCCTCTCCTGATGCTAACGTTACCTAACTTAGCTAGTTTTCTATCAAGCAAGCAACATCGTTCAAAATAGAACAAATCGTTAAAGTGTCAGTCTTAGTAGGTCTGTAATCTTGGTTGACATATAGTAACCACGCATTATGTTACGGCCATGCATACAAGGTGTAATTACCAGCAAAAATAACTTTTAAAAACGATTTTGAAATAATAACATGGATAACAAGTAATATCATAAAAGGACTTGTTTTTACCTCAGATGATCCAGTAGTTTCTCCTTTAGACGACGTCAAGATCAACGATGCATAGTGCTTCCTGCTGTTTTTCCTCTAGTGGAGGGAGACGTCAACTCTTGATTTTTCCTTCACGTAGTAAAAGATATTGGCGCCACAGATCCCTTAACCAATCATATCGAAAGATAGCCTATGATGTGACGTTTTTGAGGAAGTTTTCATTGATAAAATTGGTTGGGGTATGGCGGACTTAACGTCATCGGCACTAGGGTAACTGTTACCGAAATTAGAATGGGCCGGTTAATTAATGAAATTGTTAATTGTAAAAGTAGGCCTACGGCCTTAGAGTGGCTTGAGGTTAACATAGCCTAAATACTGTAAATGTTGACACTAATAAATGTGGCACTTGGGTCACTAATGATGGCCACTAGAAGGGTGTATGCCCTCCTTAAGATGGCTCTTCCCTATATAAGGGGGGAGGGAGGGGATGATGAGTGCCACTGATTGTCAGCACCTGTGTGCCGCTGCTCCTCAGACGTGCAACCAGCCAAAGGAGGTTGCTGGTTTTCTCCTTGCCGGGAGATGTAAGCAGATGTACTTTGTCCGGTGGTTTGTAAGTGAGTAAGTCGTCAGCGTCTGCAGAGACTACGGGGGATCTTTGGCCATTGCTTCTGGGAGGATTGCGGCATAGAGGCTTTGTTGTGGCAATCGCTGTTCCTCTTGTGTTCTTTTGTCTTTTCTTTTGGTTATATGTGATTGTGTATGCTTGTGTTTTTCTTTCTGCTAGCCAGCAGTGGAGGTAATTGCTGATAGATGGATCAGCTTGTGTGTTACGTGGACTACTACACTGGTTAGCAGGCTTATATTGTTTGTTTTTGTTTGTTTGTTTGTTTGTTTGTCAAACCATTCCCTAAGTGTCTTTGTCTAACCCAGCGTCTATTGCATGTATGTGGCTGTTGGGAGGTGGAGCGGGGTTTATGTTTGTGGCACGTTTGCTTGAGTTTGAATCCTTTGTTTGGCACCTGTTGAGGCCCTGAGTGTATTTGATCTTTTGTTTGGTTGTTGAGTCCTTTTTCTTGGTTGTAACCCCCCTGCTCTGTCTCAGAAAGTGGATGATTAGAAGCTGTGGTTGATGTAGCTAACTTTGGGGAAGGCTTACTAAATGTTGCATGTGCTCTCAAACTGTTCTCCTTGAAATGCATGTAAAATAAATTTATGTTTTTATATTCTCAACTGTTCTCTACTTCTTGGTTATCATTCCTAGAATTTTAGTAATTCCCATTTAACACTGGTCAGACTACAATTTGGCCTAAGTCGGCAGGACTGTTTGAGAGCAATATTTAGTTTTGGGGGAATGGTTTTGACATTGTTTATAAAGAGGAACAGCGGTTGTTGTACATAAAGATACGTTTATTAAGTAGGCTAACAAATAAAGTGTTTTCAGCTGAAATGGCATGAAGGCTATCGGACCGCCTGGACCTTTGAGCAAAACATCAGCACAGAGAAGCCCTCAGTGTAGAAATGCAGACCGCTCGGGGGAACCTGCTTATCCAACTGTGGGTCGCCAGTCGAACTGACAGGCTTATCATAAATTATTTCAATTTGGCTATAGGCTACGATTAAAGTTCCTATGGTTCACAACTACTTGCAATATGCTATCGACACCAGTTAACCACAATTTGTAGCCCTATTGGTCATGTTAAGCGTTACTTGCAATGTGAAACTAAAATCTAAGAAAGTTGAAATGTATGTTTAAAGACTTGTTTTTGGTGCATTTTGTCTGTTCGTCTAAAACCAAACAGACAAAATGCACCAAAAACAAAACCTCTGGAGAGGTAGCTACACATGTGTTGTTGCATGATAAAGCAATGAACGTGCAGGTAGCATAGACAGGCAGGACCCAGACAGCACACATACAGCATGGAATCCTCCCATATAATAATGTCGCAGGGGTATCGGCCTGAAGTCGCTTCCATGTATGTTGGCTTTTGATCGTTCCTACTATCCAAAGCAGATCCCGCTATCTGTTTTTTTTTTTTTACCCCAGCATCCATGTATGTTGGCTTTTGATCGTTCCTACTACCAGACGCAGATCCCGCTCTAGCACTTTCACTTGTAGGGCTTTGTTATATTCCGATTCTGCCAAGTTTGTAATTTACCAGAGCACATTGCTCGTTCGTCGCTGCTGTTCTCAACGTGTTATGTTTTGCAGCATTGTATGTTTTGTGTCATCGTGTTAACCTGCTCGCGTTGATGTTACAAATAATAGCACTAGGCTACCGTTTCTTTTAATTAGTTTTAGTGTACAGTCAGTCCTTTTAGGCAAGTCACTCGGCAGCAGTGGTGTAGTCTAGTAGGCTAGTGGATATACTGTATGTAGCTGGATCTAGGCTACTGTGTTGTAGGCTAGTAGTTAGCTGTAGTGGGTAGGCTATACTGTGATCGACCCCAAATGTATCCTAGTCTATTTTAAGTGGATATACTGAGATGGTGATGCTTTTTAAGTGGGTATAACCTACTGAACAGTCCAAACTAACAATTTTAAAGTGTTTTGTAAGAATTTAAGACATTTTTGTATATTTTAACTTTTAAATGCATCAACCAGGTGCACTTTCAAAATAAATCCAGAGGTCAGACTTATTTTCATGGAATAAGTTATAGGGAACGTTATGGGAATGTTCCCTAAAGGTTGCAACGTTAGGGGAAGGTCTATGAAGGTTGCAACGGTTAGGGAACGGTTCTCTAAAGGTTGCAACCTTTAGATAACGTTAGGGGAACGTTCAGGGAAATTCTTGGTTATATAAAACGAACGTTCCCGGAACATTCAGCAAACTTTCCATGGGAACCAAAACTTACTCAAAAACTACGTTTTTGTTAGCTGGGTTGACATGACCTTGGTGGATCCACCGGTTGGGGAGGTTTTTGGATATCCTCGCTTCCACGTTCCGATGGCCTCACTTCCTCCTTCACGTTCTTCCTGGCTTTTTCATGTCTGTCACAGTTTTAGAAGTCCCACAGACATAAGTCATTAAACCAGAAACTGCGAAGACAACAAACAGAGTTTGTACCACAGTTTAAATAAATGAAAGTGATCAAATGGACTCAAGAATCTGCAAATCACGGATTAGCAGGCGTGAGTGTGGTTTGTTCATCCTGCGATAGTGTAGTCTAAAAGTTGTAGGCTAAATGGAAATGACAACATGTAAGGTGTAGATTAGAAAATATGTCAATCAGCCTCCTATTCCTAATTTCTATTTTGCATGATGATGAACTGATACCTTCGTTCTTTTAGTTCCCGCTTATCGTCAGATAATATGGTACTGGATTATAATTGTAACATTTGGACTTTTTTTCACGGTAAGTTGAAATTATTTTTATTCTATTTTATTCTTAAAATGCATATTTAGTAGCCTACACATAGCCCTAGGTCATGGCTATCTGAAGCCAATAATTGAGCCATGCACCTGGACGCTTCCTGAATCTATGTTTAGGCTATTATGAATTGATGAACAGATGGAGTGATGTTTATATATATTTGTTCTTACAATATTGTGTAATAGCCTATTATGGCACCTTGATATCAATTTGATGTCAAGATGTTGACCACCATGTCATTACAAGCTATGGCTTATTTGTAGTAAACAGTGGTGGACAGTAACTAAGTAGGCTACATTTACTTGATTACTGTACTTATTATATGCTGATTAGTAGCCTACTTTACTTGAGTATTAATATTTTTGGAAACTTGTGATTTTTACTCCATTACATTTAAAAGGCAAATACTGTACGTTTGACTCCACTACCGTACACTGTCTACTACATAATAAAGTAGGCCTACTCATTACCTTTAAGCACATTTTAACTGTTTCTTTAAATGCAATAATGCAATATTGAACTTCATTTTTTCAGTAGGGCCTCGTTCAATTTCAACTTGGCTGTGGTAATGCTAGTGACAGCAGATTCTTCATCAGAATATCTTCCATGATCATGGTGAATTTGGAATGAAATTAGACAATCACTTGACACTCACCACATAGCTAGATCTTTACGTATAAGGGATAATAGGCCTATGTCATTAATGGGAAAATAAGTCCCGACAAGGCGAACCGGACCCCGACGCGCCAGCGGAATGGTCTTGCTTCGCCCTGAAGGGACTTCTTTTCCCAATAATGACCGGTGTTCTATACATCATCCCTTACATAAATATTGTAGAAAGGAAACTGAAAGTCATAGGGCCTACAAGCGTACTATTCCTACAAAACAACTAGATACTAACAATGTAGAGCAAGAACAACCATGTGGTGACCCAGTGAGTAAAGATTCATTTTGGAATTTAAGAAGACACATTTTGCGGAAACATGAGTGTGAGCAAAGACAAACGTGAGCAATTTGAATATGCTTCATATCAAGTAGGCCTTAGGCTGAAGTAAAACTTGGATGCTAAGCCTGTATTCTCTAAGCAATTAATCACACTGATCCCTTTAGTTTTAAGCTTATGTGTACTTACGTTATTGCCAAGCGTGGTCGTTGTTGAACTATCTGTGTTGCATTATCTTTTAAAATAAATGTCCTATGAGTGAAATTGTATCCCATATTTTAATACTCTCATAACAGCCCTGCCATCGGGCCTGTCTCTGTGTTGCCCTGTTGCTACCCCTTGCCCTTCCAACGAAACAGATGTCTTCAAATCATCGTTTTCCTTGCTTGAAGGCGAACTTAGAGTGATGTTAACCTATTTAAGTTTAACGGCGTGATTGTCGTGAGAGCACGATTCATTGGTGCTTGCATGATCGGCCTTATGTCTACGTGTGCACTTGAGGCTACTCAGCTACTAGAGAAAGAATTTCCCCTGTTTGTATGTTCACTCCAAGTTGGCCTACCATAACTTACCAACTCTGCACTGTAGACCCTAACTGGCTATTTATATTTTTCTGTGAAATAAGCAAATGTATTTGTTCAACTTTATGAAGCAGAATTACGCACTAGGCTACTTGGAGCATAACACATTTGACAAAGGACAGATATATGTTATAGTGACAAAATATACTTTCAGTGTTTTACGATGTCTGTCATGGGGAAGTTTTTTTCCCTATGCATTTATTCTAGGCTACTGTCAGTGACTGCCGTGAGAGAAGCGGGTTCTGTGTTTCGTTCATGTCAGTGACTGACGCGAGAGAAGCGGGGTCTGTGTTGCGTTGCGTTAATTTATTTTCAATTGGGCGTGCCGTGTCGTCCACAGCTCAGTTCTGACAAAGCCGAATCATTTAATCCGGCCCTGCCCCCAACAAATCACACCTTCCCACCAGCTGTGACAGCTTAAAGAAGTCAAGAGGACTCCTAACTCACAGACCTATTCACAAACATTTCGCCTTTTTGAAATCCTATGCGGTTCAAGAGATCATACCGCACATTGTGGCGGGTCTGTTATTTAACCTACTTACTGTAGGGCAGGCCTTCTGTTAAAGAATTTTATATAAAGCCTGCGCTAACAGTAATCCTCCTGCCCCCGAGACCACAGCTGTGGATAGTGTGGAATGCAAGTAATAACAAAATCCAATGTGTGTCTCAATTGTCCCCCGCTGACCACCTCACACATTTCTCTAGATTTTGCAACGACCTTACATGACACAATGCCATAAAATGCCAGTGTTTAGGACACCGAATAATGTTTGTAATGATACCAGTTAGGCCTACGTTCAACAGTAACATAGGCCTAAGTGTAATGAGCTATTCATTGTCGAAGGTGCATGGTGAAGTGAAGTGAAAATCCAATGATATCGACAAACATTTGCCGATATCATTGGATAGGGACTATGCCTACTTGTTTATTTTTTACGTAGCCTACAATGGCCAGTTCAGACAAAGCTGAAATTACTCATTTTGAAATATTTGTATGGTTATATTGCTTGACTTAAATCCCAGAGAGTAGGCTAGGCTACCGCACCCCACAGTGATGGGCCTAGCGGTCTTACGCGTTCAGTGTGGGGTATAAACAAGCTGAGAATTTAGCGGTGTCACGTCTGCCTGTCAGAGACGTGAGGAGCTGAAGCTTGGGATACAGTTACTACAGTAACAGTATTTTATTTTACTTCTTATGGAATATTTTTTTTCACTTTTATAAAGGCTTTGTTTGAATGCTGTTGGAACAAATAGTAGTTGATTATATAGGCAACTTTCCGTTGCAATATTCTGTGTGTTCTGGACTGCAGGTAACTTGTTAAGCCAGTGGTTCTCAAACTTTTTCTTTCATTCCCCACTTTGATCAAGGAGGCATTGACTGATGATAGTGGAGAAAACGTGTTATCTCGAGGCCTTTGCAAGTCAGCATCTCCGACGGTAGTCTACCCTATTAAAAAAGTTTTCGATGTCCCAAACGGAGAGCCATACTTTATTGTTTTAACGATCTCTATGCTATTCACCAAAATGTAGGCATGGGAACATGATGAAGTATCCAACTGCCGTGTGTTAAATTATTGTGATTACGAGCCAGTGGTTTTCAAACATTATGCATGACTCGGACATCTATGCAACAGACTCATATCGTCCTCGCATTCGCAAAATGAGGACATACAGACTGCTCAGATAACAGGTGTACCTCCAGTTATGCACGGTTTTAGTCAAGTCATTTAAATGTGCTGGTGAAACAGTTGTGTACTCTGGGCACAGTTCTTCCAGAGCTTCGTGCCAAGTAATAAGCGTTGAGTCGAGATGTTTGTGTGAATGAAACGAAGCGTATAGGCCATAGTGTGACATGCGTAAACCAATGGTGTAGAGATGACGCCACAGGGTTTTATTTAAGAGAGCCTACGTTTGTATGTAGGCAATTTATATTCACAATCCTTAGGCCTATAAATAGTATTTTATTTGTATTGGTTGTTTAGAGTAAAAAAAAATCGGTCGGTCTTAATGCAAATTTTCAACCGGCAAAAAAATTAATATTTGGGTCGGTTCTAAATTGACAGGGTCAGTCGGGTTACGGCAAACGAAAATATTTTTAAGGATGGCCTGGTGTTTTTTTGCGCGTCTGCAGAAGTCAGCCAAATATGAATGTAATTCTGCAGCATAAAGCAGATGTATTTGTTTATTGTACAGAAAAATAAAAATGACGTCAAGCAGTCAATTGACTACATTGCAGTCAAGAAGTAGGGCAAATTAATTTACGAAACCAAAACGTGGGTCTAAGCCTCTATTGCGTAGCCTGTTAAAAACGTCGCCAGATAGTATTAAATCGGCAACAACATTGTTTTCTGCAGAAGCCTACCCAAGGCTACAGATGAATTCTGAACAGTCATTTCTCTACTGGCTCAATTATCACGCCACTGTTTTGATTTGCGTAGCTGCGTTACCCCCAACACTGACAATAATGTAGACAGCAAATTTCGATTTTCGTTACCACCGTGTAGTCAAGCCTTAAGACATACCCAAGTAGCCTAAATCGAGGTAATGTTTAATTATGCATGATTTATTTTGTTATTGAATTCGTAGGCTGGGATTACTCTCGGCAAGTCTCCTGCTTTTTCAGTAGGGGCGGCAGGCAGAGCGATGTACAGTGGCAGAGCGACGCACAGTGGCTGAAAGTGGTACTAAAGCTTCACGCAGCTTCACGCCTCGTAATGCGCGACTGAAGTGGTCATTTGAAAGTGATGCCCGGTGTACATAAATATGTATGGTCAAAACCTATTGCTGTGTCTCGTAGGCCTACTCTTACTCAGAGGTGAAAAGAAGAGATAGGATGCGAACTCCGGCCGAGCGTGCAGTGCGCTGCCGTTAAGCCACAGAGTTGAAAAAAATTACCCAGAAATTCGTCCAAGCTATATACTTTAACAAAAATAATGACTCATATTGGTCGGCTTAAGTTAACTGTTTTATATGCTTGCAATAGGTTTAGGTTTTTGCTGATGGCAATGACAATGCCAGCATTAATCATTCGGTTTAAACTAGAAAAATGACGACATACAGTGGGCATTACTTCAAATTGCCCAGCTTCCCTCACACGACTTTAATTTGTATTTTTCCAGTGACGCTGCAACAACCCAAACAACCGGCAGAAGGCTCTTGTGAGCAGGGTGTCTCGTAAAAAGAAATGGAGCCTAGAAAACCCTACACAGACTTCAGACTTTAGCAGACTGGTTTAGAAATAATTTAATAGCAGAAATATGCCTGCCCTGCCCTAATAAAGAAATATTTGGTTAACTGCGACTGAATCCCGTTTGCAGCTGTAGAAGAAACATTCCGGTTTTCTCTGAGTGCAACGATGATAGACAGACATCATTTGGACAAAATATAGAGCATATTAACCTCCGTTGCTCAGCCAAATGCCTTCCTGTTACGTCCTGTTACAGGCGATAAACGATTTTTGATGGTCACAAGTTTACTTCATTAGCGGTTTATTTTTTTTGATTATTAAAAAGTGTTTTTCATTTAAAGGTTTGACTTCATGCTTATTCAGTAGAGCATTTAGTGCTCTCCCCAATCCCAGACGTTCACATTGCATGTTTGTTTGTAATGGATGCAACCGCAAGATAGGCTACGCGCTTCACCATAATGGCAATGAGATGTTAACAGACATGAACCAAGACATATAGCCCAGCAGCACTCTATCTAAAATAACACATACTTGAAGTACCATTCATGATATGTTGTCAAATATTAAAGTTGTGGGAAGTTTACATAATTTAAGCTGTAGGATGTTTAATTCGTCCCCCATGCTGTTTCATTTGTCCCAGCCATGAGGGACGAATGAAACAAAACACACGTTCGACTTCTCCTAAAATAACTCTTGAACAGTTTTGTTCAGAGCTATACAAGCAACTGTATTTGACAAAGGACAGATGTATGTTGCTAGTGACAAAATATTAACTTTCAGTGTTGTACGATGTCTTTGTAAATTACGTTTAATTAAAAAGTGTTTCATTCGTCCCGGTTCTCCCCTATGCTCTGGCTCATAGGCGCCGATAATTTCGAGCACCCACGTGTGCCAGCTTACAGTCCCGGCTAAATATACATTAATTTAAAATCAAACATCGCAGTTCATGTTAAATTTAGCATCTCTCATAATGTGATTGGCTATGTTGCTGTCATCAAAAGAATGAGAAGAAATAAGGGCGATGATGTCATTAAAAACATGACAAGGTATAGTGCTGCAGAGATATCAACCTGAACTAGACTGCATTTCCGGCGGGAACTGCGAAAGTGTGCTTGCCCTGGTCCGGTCACCAACATGAGCAGACAGTGGCATACGCTATGCTGAACCTGGCTTGATCCAGGCATTCTAACAGTGCCTTTCAGTGTTGGAGCAGTGGCAATACCTCTAAAGCTCTAGGCGAGGGCTATTCAACTATTGGCTTGTGGGGTGAATGCGGTTCGTTGGATTTTACCTGTGGCCTGCCTTCGAATTTAGCTTCTATGACTAGGATCAAATCAATAAAATAAAACAACAGCAGTGATTGGCTGCAAAAATAAATAATGTCACGCGTCTTGCACCTCTCAAACTGGGCTATCAGGTAACCTAGAGAAGAATTGAAATTATGAAATATGACCAAGGCATTAAAATGCTGCTTGTTTGTCAGGATACTTTTTCACTGATTTATTTAAAAAATATGAGCTATGAGTGTGAATGTTATATATTCCATTCCCTAATTCTGTTTTACTGGTTTATTTGACAAATAATCTATATGGATTTGCTCTATAAAGACCTTATGTCTGTTTGGGATTGTTTTGAGAGCCTATTGATGTATCTTAGAATAAAGGAATGTCCACAACATTAGTGATGTTTTTTTTGTGTGTGTGAATGTTAGTATTTAGTAAAATGTAATACAACGTTGCCACCTAGCGTTCAGATGTATTTAACATTAACGTGACATTGCTTGCTTATTCTTTCGTCAACTCCATGCTTTTAGGAAAACAATCTTTTTGTCATAGTTCCCTCTTCAATGAGCGATTACCAGCTCGTTTTTGTAACAGAGATAGCTGTTTATTGTCCCTAGGTTTACAGAAACACCTATTCATATACGTAGCCTATGGAGTGCTGCCGACCACTGTTCATTACGGCCCAGAATGCCTTGCATGTCTTTACAACAAAACAACACAGTAAAACCTAAATGCCTGTAAACATATGCATTTGCATACTTGTAACATTTTTAATAATACTCTCCCATCATGATATTTAACAATAATGAAAATTTTAATTTGAATACCATCAATGTGAAAACAACTGTACTACGTCAGCAATAAATAGCTAATGTTCTCCTTACCATTTCAGTTTGTAAGTCCATACTATCCCATGGCAGAGTAAGGATTTCATGATTGGGCAAGGTTGCCCGGAGACATTGTGCATACTCGGAAGGCATTGTGATAGATGTACCAGTACAACTGCAAATGTAGAAGGTGATAGTTACCAAATACGGGTGGGTGGTGTGCCAAATGCTTTTTTTTTTTTTTTAGCTTATGCACCCTCACATTAGAGTCCTGAGTTCAAATACAAAATTTGAACATATTATCAATATGTGACAGTGTTCCTGAGATATGGACGACTTCCTGTTTCGGAGCTTTCGAAAATCAAAAATCCTTCTAGTAACTTTTGTGAGGCTTGGTCCAATGATAATGTACGTCAAGTTTCGTGGCGTTCGGACCAAATTTGTGACCTGTGAAAATTTCGTTTCACTTTCTATTCAATCCAATATGGCGGACGAACGACACGCCCACTTGACGTCATCTTCTCGAGCAAGTTACACCAGTACTGCCCGGACGTTTTAAAGTTGGAACGGTGTCTCTGTCTCAAAGGGCCTAGGCACAGGAGGTGGAAAACAATTAGGGAGACGGGAATAATAATAATATTAAATATAACCGCAAGCGGTGATTTACGGGGTCCGAGCAAAACGAACATGAGGTAGCATAGCTTTTTAGTTTTACATATGCTTTGATTGTTTGGGCCCAATTGTTCAAAAGAAACGTGATCGGATTTCGGTTATCGGATTTCAGTTACCGGATTTCGGCTATCGGATTGGATCAAATCTTGAAAATGGGTTGTTCAAAGGGAAACAAGGATCCTGAAATTGGATTAGATCACATCTATTCTTGGTTTTGATCTGGATAAAACCTTCACTTTGTGTTGTTCAAAACGTTTGAGTTGGATTGGAATAAATTTGATGCATAAAATTAGGATTACCCTGTGCTGTAACATTATAGTGTGCTAACCTCCACAACCTAATAGTATTCTAACAATACCCTATTCTAGTGTGCTAACCTCCACAACCCAACAGTATTCTAACAGTAGTATTCTAGTGCGCTAATCTCCACAACTCAATAGTATTCTAACAATACTCTATTCTACAGGACTATGCATTTGTCATGGATAAGATGAAGGGTCTGATAATGGAAGGCAGTGTTTCCCACAGAATGGAATTGTATTTGTGGTGGTAGGTGAAGGGGGGTGGGGGTGGGTTCTGTGTTGGAGTCAATAAGATGAACAGCCTATAATTATGCAGTTATACTTGCCACGACAAGTCCTGACAAGTAGCTGTAACGTTATAGTGTGCTAACCTCCACAACCCAACAGTATTCTTAACAGTATTCTATTCTAGTATGCTAACCTCCACAACCCAACTGAAGGAACTGTAGGGGGCGATGTGGGTCGAGGTAGAGTGAGTGTGTGGCGAGCAGGCAGAGCCTCGGTCAGAAGGCTCAATGGTATGGAGTGATGACACGGAGATGGCAGGTTTTGGTGCAACACAAGTGAACTTTATTTGAGTTTCAATTCATCTGTTCTTTTGTTCTTTACTTGTATGTGTGCTGCATCAAAGAGGAAACAAACAGAAAATGGAGTAATCAGTGAAATGGGGTAAATCAGTACAGATCCCAACTCACAAACAAACGAATTGACATTTGAACAATAAACTGAAATCATATGGCTACATAAGGTACAACTAAACAACACTTGACATCCCAAGTCAACCAACATCACCTAATCATCTCTCACATGGGACTCCAACACACCAAACCAACAAACAAAGATCTTAACTTTACACATGATGGCAGAGCTACTCTACAAACTGATACACATCACAAAAGTCATAGTGAGGGTCATTAAAGTGATGACTTACGTTAACTCAAAGACGCACACAGAGCAGGACACACTGGAGTGCTGGGTTGAGATGAACAAAAGAGTGAACTGAGGGCGAGCAAACAATTTATCCTGGTCTGAGCCCCTGCTCCGGAGCTACAGGGTTTCCCAGCAGGTAAACTGGGTGTGGTTAGGTGGCAGAGCCAAACAATCCTGCAATTTCTCCACAGCACTTTCACCTCAAGCCCTCCTTACACTGACATACTTTGGAAAGATTTGCAAAGATTTGGAAAAGATTTTTGAAAGACTACAGTCTCAGACCCTCTCACATCTAAAGACAAGTAGTAGAGTTTTAAGTCACAGACTATGATTTTGCAATGACTAGGGATCTTGCAGGGTCACTATTTACAAGACTGCAACACGATTCCTTTAAATTATTACCCATTGTGCAATAGATAAACAGGAACTGAAAATGATAGCCTACTAAACTCAAAGTTGTATTTTCGTGTTTCTGCAGCATTGTTTCATGCGTGACATCCTTAACCGATATAGAGTTGTTCTGTCAAGTGGAAGAGCCGACTAAATATGTAATGACAAATATTATAAGAATAACAAATAATTATAGGCTACAGCTGTGTCGGAGTAAATAAGATAAACAGCCTATAATTATACAGTTATACTTGCCTTGCACTACAAGTCCATATTGACAAGTAGCTGTAATGTTATAGTGTGCTAACCTCCAGAACCTAACAGCATTCTATTCTAGTATGCTAACCTCCACAACCCAAAAGCATTCGAACACTAATGCTTCAAGTGGGATTTGAACTCTCAACCTAAGGATCAACAGTACAAGGCATTATCTCACTGAGCCACTGTCAATACTACATGTTAGCCAGTCACATTCACATGCTGAAAATGTGTATTGGTAAAGACACAACAAGAAATGTTTACAATAAAATGAAGGGCTTTCCTAAAAGAGTACACCTGAAAACTTGTTGAAATTCTGGGGCAATTAGACATTTGTAGAGAAGAACACTAATGGATGAAATATAAATATGATAGACTTAATGATGAAGGAAAAATAGTAAACAAAGAAGTTCCCCTAAATGTCAGAGTGTCTCAGCATTCTGATTCTTGGCAACTAATGACTGTGTATGTTGATTGCCTGATGTCATTCAGGTGCTGTTCAATGGTGTGAATCTTCAATAACCAATAGTATTTGAGCTAGAGCCTAAAGCACTAGCGGAGTTTTGAACTCTCAACCTAACAAACACCAGCACTAGGCATTATCCCACTGGACCACTGACAATCTTAAATAATGGGCAGTCACATTCACATGGTGAAAATGTGTTTTGGTAAACACACAAGAAAAACTCCAAGCATACATTTGACAATAAAATGAAGGGCTTTCCTAAAAGAGTACACCTGAAAACTTTTTGAAATTCTGGGGCAATTAGACATTTGTAGAGATGAACACTAATGGATGAAATATAAATATGATAGACGTAATGATGAAGGAAAAATAGTAAACAAAGAAGTTCCCCTAAATGTAATAGAGAGTCCCGGCATTCTGATTCTTGGCAACTGATGAGTGTGAATGTTGATTGGCTGATGTCATTCAGGTGCTGTTCAATGGTATGAATCTTCAATAACCAATAGCATATGCAGGTTGAGCCTAAAGCTCTACCAGGATTCAAACTCTCAACCTAACAAACACCATCACTAGGCATTATCCCACTGAGCCGCTGACAATCCTACATATTGGGTAGTCACATTCACATGGTGAAAATGTGTGTCGGCAAACACACAACATCAAGAAAATTCCTAGCATACATTTGACAATAGAATTAAGGGCTTTATAAAAAAAGAGTACAGATATGAAAATGTGCACTGTTAATGGTATCCACCTAATGATGGTTGTATGGTTGTTATCCAAGAAAAAAATACTCATATAGGAATATAGGTGAAATAGGATAAATGGGCTGAGTGGTCGAACTTTATTGGCCTATATCTCTGAAATGGAACAACATATCCAAATTATTTTGATGACTTTTGTGAGGCTTTGTCTAAACATTGTCTGTGAGAATTTTGGTGAAGATTTGATAATTTTTGAAGCCTGTGAAACTTTTTATGATGTTTGGCTTTTCTCTGAAATTGTGGCAAAAGTAAACATTTTTAGAGCATAAGACCAGGGTGAAAAAGATGCATCTGAATTTAGAGATTAATATGATGAAAGAATTTTGAGTCTAGGTCAATCTGGTAAGGAGAAATAAGCGTTTTTGACAAGAGCGCCACCTTTGGGTGCAGTACCCCAAATTTTGGGTTATGGGTAGTGGGGGGTACTGGTAACAATACTTGAAAATGTCAAGTTTCTAGGACTTACGGTTTATAGGAATATAGGTGATCTAGGAAAAAAGGCCTCAGTGGTCTAACTTTATTGGCCTATATCTCTGAAATGGAACAAAATATAAAAATTCTGAGCGATAACTTTTGTGAGGCTTGGTCTAAACATTGTCTGTGAGAATTTTGGTGAAGATTTGATTATTTTTGAAGAGTGTGAAACTTTTTATAATGTTTGGCTTTTCCATGAAATTGTGGCAAAAGTAAAAATTTGTAGACCATAAGACCAGGGCCAAAAAGATGCATCTGAGTTTAAAGATTAATATTATGAAAGAATTTTGGGTCTAGGTCAATCTGGTAAGGAGAAATAAGCATAATTAACTTTTTTTCCAATAGCGCCACCTTTGGGTGCAGTACCCCAAATTTTGGGTTATGGGTAGAGGGGGGTACTGGTAACCATAACTGAAAATTTCAAGAGTTTTGGAGTTACGGTTTAGGCTGCAGGATGACTTTTACAGAATTTTGGCAAAAAATGAACGGTACAGAAACAATAGGGGTCCTGCAGCTACGCTGCTCGGACCCCTAATAATAATAAGAAAACTTAAGAAGAACAATAAGTGTGCTAGCCTAGAAATCTAGACGCACCCTAGCGGCGGCAAATTAATTTGCTCAGCCTGTACGTCTAGTATCGAACCATAGGGATTTCTATTGGCTTAGCACCGTGGATGTTCTCCAATCACAGCGCTCTATTTTGTTAGAGAGTCTTAAGGCGGGCTTAACAGGATAACGACAGTCCTGCGACTGTGAACAACAAGGAAGGTGGCTATGGCGAACGAAGAGCGGTTGTTTGAATCGGCGTTGGCGTCAACTTTAGTCTGACAAACTTTTTCAACTTTTAGTCTGACAAAGCTTATTGTTTTGTGACACAGCTAAACACTGGTACCTCATAGAACGTCTATAACATAGCCTAGGTGGTCGCAACTCGCAAAAGTAAAGCAGATAGAAAGAACTCACGCAAATCTAGCCTACAAACACGCAGACAGCTTCATGCACAGGGGAGAGAGAGCGCGCACACGGGTGTTTTATGATTGTTGGCTTCTGATGGTATCCTGCTAATTCACTGAAGAAAGACTTATGATTATGGATAGAAAGAACATTCTGAAAAGGAAAGGAGTAAGGCAATGAGGAGCAATGCTATAGTGGAATACTCATGTTGCTGTATAGGCTCACAGGTTGGTGAAGGAGAAAGCTACATCTAGCTGAGCCCAGTGACTATGCTTTTGTGAGAAGGCACACCATTCATAGGCCTAAGAATATCCCTGGCAGACCTGGCACAAAAAAATATCATACCATACACGGCTTTTAGACCAGTGTAGGATATTTGTAAGTTTGAGAACCACTGCCTCCACTTACCGTCGGCTAATGCGCGCTTCTGGATGGATAGGCTAACACGAAATATAATTTCTGTTTAAAAAAACAAAGCAAAGTGTTTTTCCTTCTTAACCTTCTGAGTTACGTAAACTGTTCAGGAGTCAAACGACGGATCATGCGTGATTTAGGCGTAGTGTAGGTGACTGAAAGTGCACAAAAAGTATGCAAAATATGCATTCAACCAGCCTGTTGTCCATAGCCTTTCAAGAGAGTGGCGCCGGAACGATTTTAAGGCCCCGTCCACACGGAGACGCTTTTTGGGTTAAACGCACAGGTTTTGCATCGTCTTGGCCGATCGTCCAAACAAATCCTGTCAAAGCACTGCCCGAAACTGCTCTTTTTTGAAACCTGGTCCCAGGGTGGAAAAATCTGAAACCGTAGCCCTTGCAAGTTCGTTTGGACGGCGAAACCGCATACTTGCGTATTAGAGGTCATCGCCACACCTCAGCTGCCCGGGACTTGACACTTATAGTATTGCCTAACAATAATAGTTTTCATATATGACGATTACACTCAGTAGGATAAATATCACCACTGGTGCTGCGCAGCGCCAATAGCTTATCATGACTTGGTGGACTGAACAATGTTTTCCCTGTGTTTTCTTGATGCATGTCAGGCTACTCTCAGTGACGCGAGAGAACTATTCAGAAGTTATTAGGGAAGTGCTGTGTAAGTTTAAATGAATTTGTGCGTAGTGCCGGTGTCATTCATTTATCTTACTACATAAATAAATGCATTCATAGTCTAGTGAAGTCAGATATGAGCATACAAAGACGCTTAACTCATGTTAAGCCTATGGTAGATGCGCACTAAATGCGAATGCGCGATTTGATGCAGGCAAAAGTATCAACTGTTACTAACGAAGCAATTATAAATGTGGCGACAGAATAGCCTAGAACTTGGGTAGACCTAGCGTTTAGTAGCCTATGCACTTGCGGTGATAGCCAAAACTAATGTGAATTGTGGACTATCCTACAACCAAAGAAAGTTAAGGAGATTATTTGTACCTGCATTAGCCAAATAAAGGACGGGACTGCACCCTTCACAAACCGTAAAAATTAAGTTTATTCTGTACAATTTCTGTAAGAGAAACAGTGCCACCTATAGGCCTAGGATATGAAGTAACGTGTTGAGATGGATCCGTTTGGACGCAAATATTCTTGATACGGTTCCAGTGAAGACGGAGGAAAAAAAGATTGGTTTGGTACGTGTGGACTAGCCCTAAGGCTATTTCGCATAGGCTACTCAATGGTGCTATTTCACATGCATTATAGCAACCCCCACTCACCGGGGTTAGGTGGAAGGTGTTAATAGACGATTAGCGTAGCCTACAGTGGACTAGGGCTGTCAAAATTGCTCAAAAATGATGTTCGAATATTCCCTCTAAAATAAACACATGTATTCGAATATATTGGAATATCTAGGATATATTACTTGCGCATTATGTCAGTGACGCGCATCATGTGATCTGTTTTTAACTTTTTGGAAGCTTGGCCTCACAGATGCGCTCGTGCCTTAGACGGCAAGAAAAATCTTCTCGATATAAGCCTATTAACTGACCGCCTGATTCACGTTGGCTGGGGGGCAGGGGGGGCCATCAGACATTTGTGCCCAGGGGTCTATGAATTGTTAATCCGGCCCTGCCCCCAACAAACGCAACTTTCCACCTCTGGGACAGCTTAAAAGAAGTTGAGAGGACTTCTAACTCACTAAGACCTACTTACTGTAGGCTGTGCAAACCACAGGCCTTTATTTTGGGCAAGCCTGCATTCAAGGCAGGCCTTCTGTTGAAGAATTTTATATAAAGCCTGCGCTAACAGTAATCCTCCTACCCCCCGCTACCACAGCTGTGGATAGTGTGGCATGCTCACGCGTTATGTCTCCTTCTTGCAAACTTGACTAGGCCTATAGCGCAACCATTTACGTCTTCATAAAATAACAATTTGCCAGATATGCCTTCATATCTTTGGGCTTCATTCAGCATTTTGTTCTTCCACTAGAAATGACTTCTACATTTGCTGCCTGCTGCATCCTTTCTGCTTTTATTGTTTAGAAAACGTTTGACGTCTTCAGTTAATGCATTAAACATTGTTTGTTGGTAACCCGCCACAAATAGCCTACAGATTCTTGCATGCGTACATTCTCTATTCTCTCCAAAATGTGCCTGTTCTATAGGCTGGCCAAGTGCGTAATTCTGCGGCATAAAGCAGATGTATTTGTTTATTGTACAGAAAAATAAAAATAACCTGTCAAGCAGTCAATTGACTACAGTTCATTGCAGTCAAGAAGTAGGGCAAATTAATTTACGAAACCAAAACGTGGGTCATAGTTGTCTAAGCCTCTATTGCGTAGCCTGTTAAAAACGCTACGCAATAGAGGCTTGATAGTACTAGATAGTATTAAATCGCCAACAACATTGTTTTCTGCAGAAGCCTACCCTAGGCTACAGATTAATTCTGAACAGTTATTTCTCTACTGGCTCAATTATCAAAAAGGTGCTTTCTCTTCATCCTCCGCCAGTTGTAGTCTGCATGAACAGTTCTTGCACAAGACACTGTTTTGATTTGCGTAGTTGTGTTACCCCCAACACTGACAATAACGTAGACAGGAAATTAAGATATTTTTTCGTTTTGTGGAGCGGCACCGGTAGGCTATCAAAAGCAGATTTCGATTTTCATTACCACTGTGCAGCCAAGCCTTAAGCCATACACAAGTAGCCTAAATACTAAAGTTTCACGTAGCTTCATGCCACGTAATGCGTGACTGAAGTGGCCATTTCAAAGTAATGCCCACTGTAGGCCTTGCTATGCCAGAGAATTTCTAGTGGTGGGGTATTATTACACGTTGCCACTGTTTCCACCAATGATATGTATCGCTGCATCATCAACATCGTTGTTGAAACTATATGGTGTTCGAACGCCGGAGGTAGCGAATTGCGACACAGGTACGATGCTTTCTGGAAACAGGTGTAACAATGTCGTTGTTTGGTCGCAAGTTGCCATGGTGGTTGAGCAACGTCGTTGCTAACTTTTCTAGAAACAATCCCCAGAACGATGGACGGCCATCGACTGGCTCAGTGCCTCATAAGTATAACTATATATACTCTTTTGATCCCGTGAGGGAAATTTGGTCTTTTCATTTATCCCAATCCGTGAATTAGTGAAACACACAGTGAGGTGAAGCACACACCATCCCGGCGCAGTGAGCTGCCTGCAACAACAGCGGCGCTCGGGGAGCAGTGAGGGGTTAGGTGCCTTGCTCAAGGGCACTTCAGCCATGCCTACTGGTCGGGGTTCGAACCGGCAATCCTCCGGTTACAAGTCCGAAGCGCTAACCAGTAGGCCACGGCTGCCCCAAAATTTCATTTGCTGCCGCTAGGGTGCGTCTATATTTCTAGGCTACGACTGTCTAGCTCTCCACATAAATATACGTCACTCAGGCTTAGTCAAAGCTATCAGTATGTCTACGCTACCAGTTGTCATTGTCATCCAAAAAAGTAAACAGTTGTGCCACCGCGTTTTCAATGAATGATACTAGGCAAGTTGATGCAGCCTTAATATTTCGCCAGAGACTTTCTAATGAGGAGACACAGCACTCAAAAAATCCTCCATAGAAATGCATGGTATGGTTTGTAACTGTTGTCTACACATATCCCACCCTTCCTCGGCAAAACGTCGACATGTGAATACATTGAGCCAATCATATGGTGTGAACTCCTTGCGCACGCGCATTTCTGCCGAATAGGATGCTCAATGAGTGCCCAAAAAGCGTTGCAATATGGCCGCCGAATGGAGGGACTTGCCTAAAAGGACTTTGATTTCGCCCCTCTCTGTGGTTCAGTCTTGCTCATCCTTGCGCTTCAAAAACGCGCTAGTATTGAGTACATGCAGAACAGGTGGTGAATGTCAGAGCCAGTCGCCATGGAAGAACTTAATGGGATAGGCCTATCAAAAACGAAAAAAAAAGTAACATAAAACGGAGTGGGAGAACAGCGACATTAAATCAGTTCTCCACCAAAGGTAGGCTATAGTCCTGTCCCAATATTTAGACTATTGACAAACTACCCCTCAAATTATTTATCGTAGCTAGCCTATCTTGCGTTTGGTGTGACTTAAAACCTTACCCCTTATCCAGAACACATGATGCTAGCATATGAATTTTTTTTAAAAAAACTACGAATAGGCGTGCTGCACATCTACTGTGGGCATAACCGTTTTTTTTTCTTCTATTCAACAAAGTGGTAGTCTACGTATTCATAAAACATTGGCAAAACACAACTGTAAGAGCTTGGGTCTCAATACGGGTCCTTAACTGCTTAGTAAATAAAAGTTGCATGAACTTTCTTAAAGAGAGCTGTAGCCTTTCTGGATTTTGCTATCAAGCATTAGTAGACTTACACTAGGCCAGGGATTCCCAAACTGTACTGTACGCGAGCTGTCATTGGGGGTTACGCGAGATGAAAAGGGCAATGTTGAAAAGGTGTTAAAAAATTATGAATTAATTAATAATCAAATTCATTCATAAATAATAAATAATTTCGAATTTGGTTATAATGATATGGAAACGTGAAATTAAAGGAGATCATTTGTAAACACTATACTATAGCAGGCTATGTTTTCATTAAAAAAAAAAAATCTACCCACAATGCATGTGATTTCCTGCGGGCAGCCAGAATATCTGGTGCGTTAATTTTTGTGGAAGTATAAGCTATGTAGAAGGCTACGCAAACATGGAAAACTGGCTAAAAACAGGGACACTGTCCAAAAGGACTAATTAAAGCGATCGGAGAAGAGAAGAGAGAAAAGTTGAGCAGGATACAGGTAACGATGGCCAATAGGATGGGGTGCAGAATGATGAAGGTGGAGGTGGAGTGCGGGGGGATAAAAGAAAGACAAGACAAGACAAGACAGAAAAGACTGTGCAAAGAAAACGAAAATAGCCTATGATGAGCCTAGGCTTCACATGGATTGGGAGACAGACTGCCCAAAGCCACAGTGCGTGGTTTGTAGTGAGGTGCTATCTAACCAGTCTAATGTTGTTCTCCACACAGTTTTTTAGTGTGACAGCTCATAGACCAGTTGCACATTTTGATTTTGTTATTTGTTATCATGTAGGGCATGATGCCTGGAATGCATCAATAGAATGTGTTACTTTTCGGATGGTGAGCCGAGTCAGGATGTATAAGGTGGTCCGCAGGAAAAAAAGTTTGAAAACCGCTGCACTAGGCCTACATACGTCTCATAATAGCCCTTTTCAAATGAAAAGTAAGAATATAGTCCAACATGTACATGTTATAAGGGGTTATTTTCAGTGAGCTACCCCGGTCTTTCCTACAGACTAGAGGTAAAACATTGTTAAAACAGTGTTGCTTTGTTTAGGCTGTAAAATATTTCCCTACTCAGTAAATGTCATCTTAAGGTGAGTTTAACAGGTGTGACCTTTACCTTGATGTAGTAGCCTATGTGATGAGATCAAACTCCCAATAGACTTGCTTAAAATGAGTTGAATATAACAACCTGTGTAGGTTTTTATAGACCGTATTATGCTTTCAATGCATGTAATATATTTTAAGCCAATTTATCAATTAGTTTTCACAACAGTTGAGTGTCAGGTGGTAAGTGCTAGGATCAGCAAGACTTGTTGTAAGTGGTGCTATGAGAGGAGATCTAAAGAGCCTGCCCTTGTAGGAACTGGCAGTGTGTTCCACCAACGAGGAACAACAGATGAGAAAAGTTTGGATTGGTCTGAGCGTACCAATGGTAGAGCTAGACGTCGTTCGATTGAGGAGCGCAACGGTCTGGAGGTAGCGTATGTCTGTATGAGGGCATTCAAGTAGGTGGGAGCAGAACCGGAGACTACTTTGTAGGCAAGCTTTAAGGCCTATTCACACCAAAAATGATAACGACAACGATAACTATAACCATAACGATAAAAGCGTTCACACTGAACAACGATAAGTCAACTTAAGTCTCTCCTTGTGTTAATGAATGTGACGGTTAAAATTTGATGGGTTCTGATTGGCTATTATCTTTTTATCGTTCTGAAAGTGATCCCCAACGATATCGTTCTTCATGTCGTTATCGTTATAGTTTATGTGTGAACGTCGTCATTCATATTAACGAGAACGATATTTATTTATAGTTATCGTTATAGTTCTTGGTGTGAATGGGCCTTTAGAGCCTTGAATTTGATGGTACTCCGATTCCTATAGCTGTATGGCAAGCCCAAACAATGGTTCTTGTACATCGTTCTAGTTTTAATTTGATGGTGGTTATTCCAAAGTCAAAACATACTCCACAGAGCCTTGCAAACGAATTGCTGCCAAAACATTACATTTGGCTGACGCATTTTTAACCAAAGCGACTAACAACATGGTAAACAGTTTAAGTTTTAAAGCAATTCTCTCAACAATTTTAGGACAATTTAAAAACGGTAGTGTACAGTAAGAATAAGTGCACCAGTGAGTGCTGTTTTTAAACAGTTGAGTGTCATTTCAAGACGGGTGGTAAGTGCTAGGATCAGCAAGACTTGTTGTAATTGGTGCTATGAGAGGAGATGTTCTCTAAAGAGCTGGGTCTTCAGGAGTTTTTTGAAAAAAGAGAGGGATGTCCCTGCCCTTGTAGGAACTGGCAGTGTGTTCCTAGCCTGGGTGTTCCCATGCTGCCTTGCGCGCGATTTGATTCACGCTGCTAAGGCAGCCTGGAGACCATGGAGCAAATTTTCGCCTGAGATAGGGAACCAATCACAGAACAGGTGGGAAAGCAAGGTGATGATGAGCTATGCACAGACGCATTTGATAGACATCTGTGGCACCCAATAAACGGATCTGGGCATTTTTTTCAAATACGAGAAAATGAACGTTTGGTTCCCAGACCACGTCTCATTGAGAAGTGGTGGCGCTAGCCAGGCTAGTGTGTTCCACCAACGAGGAACAACAGATGAGAAAAGTTAGGATTGGCCTGAGCGTACCAGTGGTAGAACTAGACGTCATTCGTCTGAGGAGCGCAACGGTCTGGAGGTAGCGTATGTGTGTATGAGGCCATTCAAGTAGGTGGGAGCAGAACCGGAGACTACTTTGTAGGCAAGCGTTAGAGCCTTGAATTAGATGCGGGCCGCCATAGGTAGCCAGTGTAGCTGGATGAGCTTCCCGAAGGCGAGGACAGGTGTTCCCTTTACCAATTAGCCACAGGTAGTGACATCATAAAGCCTCGCAATATCGCAAGTCAGTGCTTTCCCTACCATGTCAACCTAACCTATCCTAATATTGATTTAAAGGGTGTTACACCTAAAACACACCTATGACTGATTAAGAAACAGCAAAAAAAACCTTTTGAACAATGCATCCAACGTCTGATTACAAAATCACGCTGAACGTGGACTGGACATGCCCTAAATGTCTTTAAGCTTTGCGCCTCTGACCAAGTGTTTTTAGATCGCCAAGATAGGGCCCCTTGTGACCAACCTACATCCTATTGTTGACAAAATAAACATTACAAAACATTAAAAAGGACAAATAAAAAAGGACATATTTTAACTGTTTCTTTAAATGCAATAATGCAATAGCTATTGAACTTCAAAACAACATTACAACACTTTTGAATATTTAAGTATTTTTAAAATCAAGTAGCCTACTTCTTTACTTCAACTCAAGTACAATTTTGACATAGCAACTTTCACCTGTATTGGATTAATATTTGACAAGGTCTACTGACTTAAATAAAGGAATTATGTACTTTGTGTGAACCACTCGGTGGGTTGCACAGTTTTGAAAACGAACGTTAAGGGTTGTTTTAGGACATGTTTGAGTAGCCTACTACAGTATGCCCATTGCCAGCCACCCTGAGAGGTGAAAAGGCGATTCAAAACGAGTCAGAAAAGTCGAGACAGGACCAATCGTCAAAATTTCGGTGTCCACCACTCTAGTTCATCCAAAACAAACCAGAAAAGGGCCTTAAAGTGCTAAAAACCGGAATTTTCCTTTCATAACAGAAGCGTTATGTCATAATATGACTTGTTTATGACACGTTCATGACCATGTCATGACACTCTTATGTCGATACTGTCAAGTAAAGTGTAACCCAATATTTTCTCTGGCATTTCAATGATTTTGAAAATCATTTTGAATGAGGGAGACCAGACGGATCTGCCAGAGCAAATTCAAATGTGCTCTAAGATTAGTCTCGACTCCAGGCTAGTCTTGGGTATGTGTCCAAGGCCCTGGAGGCCTCATTCTGATCTTCTGCATTGTGTTTTTCAAAAGAAATGGTAAGAATCATGAAGCCAATTCAGGGGTTTATTAACCAACCATGTGTGCTTATTTTATTTATTTCTGTGCAGGTGATGTTATCAGGCTATTGTCAATGGCCTTTGCCCATGCTTCCCCTGAGGCATAGATCTGTATTCAATAATGAAACACAAATGCTCAAAATCCCAGAAGACCTGGGCTTCAGTGAGTATGAGTGGGACCGGATACAGAGGGCACTCCACTGGGGTGAACCAGACCACCAGATTACCACTGCAACCATGAGCACCAGTCCAGACCACTCCACCTTTTTAATAAACAACTTCAAGGACAGTTACTATGTGGGGGAGGAACTCCATGCCACCATTGTTGCCAGGGACTTTACTGGTATGCCAAAACATTATGGAGGGGATCTCTTCCAAGCAAAAGTTTATTCAGACACATTAAAGGTATTTCTATTCTTTCAGTTATTTTTTTTTTATTATTTTGTTTTATTTAATTTCCACAGTTCCGGAAAACTAGGTTTATTTCCAAGAATCTCTTAACCACTCATTTTGTCCATGACATAAGCTATACTCCTCTTCCTGCAAAAAACAATGGGAAACGTGACATGTAATGCATTAATATTGCATTTATTGTTACATTTTTGTTATTTTGAAAGTAACTTTATAGGCCTACACTAGAAGTGCACTTGGAGAGTGCACCTTGTAACGGTTTGCTTACTTTTCCTAATTTTTGCTGGGGTGCCAGGCAGCTTTAGTCTGCCAATTTAGTCATTAAGTCGTGTCAGAAAAGTAAGAAACATTACAATATACATGTAGCCTATCAACTACCTGCAATCACGTTGAGGCTTGCCGCACTAAGGCAAAAGGTCGTAACTTCGATTTTGGCAAAAATTAGTTTTTGTCATTATTAGGACAATAAACATGTTTTATCATGTAGACAAACATCAAGTGTCAATTCGGATGTTTTGGGGGGAAAATAAGATGACGTTTTTGACGTAACTTCAAAAAGCCAAGGGGAAACTGTGGTAGAATCCCGTAACGTCAGATACATAGACTGTAAAAAATATGGACAAAGCGTCTGTGACGTCACCCATAGATTTTCTGAAGAACGGTTATGAAGCCGTTTATGGGGGGTATGGGCGGCGCCATCTTGGAAAACCTTGGGAAATCCTAACCCCGCCCACCTCCTGAGCAAGCCGGTGAACCCTCCTCGTCGTCAGCCGAGCAGCCTCAGCTAAGCTATCTGTAACGTTAACGTTAGGCCTGCAAGATGGACTGGCACAGACGTTGCTGTAACATAATTTGCTGGTAAGTTTGATCTGCTAACGTGAAGTTCATGTATGTTTCTTAATGCCATGTTCAGACACTTTTTAATTTTGTATGCTGAAAGGTATTCGGGTGAACGGTTGAAAAGTTGAGAATGAAGAGTTGAGTTTGCAGATTCTAACGTTAGCTTCTAGGTAGCTAAAATAAACTAACGTTAGCCATCCCTCCCTTGCTGAAGTTACGGTAAAATAACGTAGAGTAATTTAGCAGTTTAGCGTTACAGGTTCAGCAACTCATACTGACAAAAATGTATCTTTGCCTTTATTGTTTTGTGATTAACGTTAGCATCTCATATCCTCAGTGGCAGCCATCATTGTAACGTTAATTAATTTACGATAACATCAGCCAGCTCGCTGTATTCTGTCAACGTGTGGTGTGAATTGATAACAAAATCGTAGTAGGGTATTAGTTAACTTGTACATCATGAATTCATTTTGATAAACTCTTAATATCACGTTTTGAAATCGCTATATTGCTCTAAAGTTCTCAGTGGTAGCTTGGTCTAAGATGACATTGAAATTTCTCATCAGTGGCCATTTCACGATCCAGCGTTCATGTTCTGTTAGCTTGCCTTATTTCCCCTTCTTGTCAGGCTATTATCAAAACGTTAAATCCAGTTACAGTGTCCGGTGTTTGGCATAACAATGCCAATATTAGTGTAGTTTGTCACTGAAGACCCATTTCAAATCGCACAATAGTACTACAGCATTGTACAATAACTGTACTTTTGTTGATTACAACAAGTAGTGTTGGTTTGCATTATTGTATTATCTTGTAAGATATATAGGTACTAATGAAAAGTTTACCTTTCTATTTTGGCAGTTCGCCATGGGGAGGAGGCGGCAAGGAGGTCCATGGGCTCTAACCTGGGACTAGAGGTCCAGGTGAAGTGGTTTGGCTGGGGTGTGGTGATACTGAACCCATTGAGACTATACAGTACATTTCACTTTATGTCTATTGATGGACTGTTACACCTACCCTTTACTTATGCCAAACCCATTTCTGTTCTGTAAATATCAGAAAGCAAACTTACTGTTGATGGCACTGAACTTGCACTTGGAAATGTTTATGGAACTTTTCTGAACTGTAAATTACATTAAAACTCATGCCAAACCAATTTGCCTGTGCTTTCAAAAACATTTATACAAATCCGTCAGCTTCAGTCAGTAGGTTGAATTGAAGACCCAGATGCAGAAGTAAAGGTGATTTTTTACTTGTATATCTTGAGCATTACAGGTAACCACTGAATTTGTGAAACTAAAATAACAAAAACTAATATGTACTAAGCTAGTACATAGTCAATACACATTAGATCACTTTAAAGACACAGATGCAAATGCTGTAAATAAAGGTGAACAAAGTCCTTGAAATCAGAAGCTGCCACTGCTCAATGACTTCTGCCCCATCTGGTAGGATTTCAAAATGTTCCAGATCTGAAAACAGAAATATTGGTATATGTCACATCCTTGAACTTACTGTAAACTATGAACAAGTGCTCACAAATTAAGCTAAAAAATATATTTTTTATGTGGCAATCATAGACTGTGGAGGCAATATATGACAACAACGAAGTAAGATTTGCAGACTCACTCCCAATATTTATAATGAACAACAAACTCACAGAACACTTAGCTGAATGGGGACAGGACACGCGTATTCAACTATTGCACATGCCCTGTTTATGCGGGCAATAAGCAAAAACAAATGTGGTGTATTTAAAGTAATGTAGAATAAATATTTCTTGTATTTTTGTGTTTTCAGTGAAACAGTGTAAGCTCATATCTACACCCTATTGAGGTAGTTATTAACAGTTAGGCCAAGGTCCAGTCAAACAGTAGCCAGCCACTGGTGCCATATTGTTTAATTATGCAATCTGTATCCAACCAAAACCTGCTAATTTGAAGGCATAATACAACTACTTTCCGTGTGTGACTTATCAAAAGATGCTAATGATAAATTATTTTGATAGTTATTGCACAGATGTGCCCTGGACTGCTCAAAATAAAAGGCCACTCTAAATGTCTGAAATGCATTCATGTTTGTTCAGTATATGGTAACGATGTCTGGAATATACAACCAGTAGGTTGCTCCAATTAAATGTATGAAAAATGTCAAAGTACCATGGAATCAGTGCTAAAGTGATGCTTCTGAGTGTCGACTGCACAGACGAGAATTGAAGTTAGGAGTCCAAAGCCCTCTCCAGCACCCAGCCTGTCTGGATTACCTACAGGGAAACTTTGCATAGACAAGAAGTGTTTGTGTCTCTCAAGAAAAATTTGTGTTTAACAAATAAATGGCATCAATAAGAGTTTCAAACGTCAGTTATAACTATCGCTTGTTATCACAGCTCCATGTTCAAAGTATACGGTCAATGGTTCATAGCGGTTCACAATTTTGCCTCAGCTAGCCGACAACAAGCCTTTTAATGCTTTTAAAAAAAATTTTTTTTATCTTAAACGTGACAACCCAAAGACTGTATAAATTGTCAATGGACTAAGCATTCCCACAGAGCGTTACAAAAGGTTTTTTGACGAGAACATGCTTTGTTGCCCCAGTATGTTTGTGAACTAACGTTAACTTTAGAGCTGTCTGTTCATTGACTCACACCTGGCTAGTATGACCAACGTTAAGCTAACTCATAACGGGAGCACAATGGTTTTCACTAACGTTAACTTCATTCAAGTTAACTAAATGTATGTGTGTGCTTCTGCCATTCGGTCATCATTTTCGACATTAACTTATTTGAGGCGATATGACGCTAACGTAGCCAAACGTTAGTGCCCACTCGATGCTAAATAATGCTAACATCTAGTGCTACAGTACGTGAAATAGTAGTGGAATGAATGTCACTTACCTGAAAAAACTGGAACGAAGTCTTCTTAAAGTGTCGGTTAGTAGGCTTCAATTAATAGCTTAGCAAACCATTTTATGTCAGCTTTTTGAATAAAGATGTTCAGAAAGGATGTGGTAACTTTGTGTATAATCATGGCTGAGACGTCAAAGTTTCAGGGTTTCCACTTTCCACTCAGCTGGCAACGTCTGCTGCTGTATGCCTCGACGTCAGCCGTCAATCAAACCGACCACGCCCTTAATTATTCATATATTTTATATCTAAATGTGATCTAAACTAGTGAGTTAGAAAAAAATTCACCCCCTCACAGTTGTCAGGCACTGGGAAACTACCGAAAAGTACAATAAAAGTCCATGGGACCAGGCTTTAAAAACATGTATTTACGCTGTGAAAACGGACATTTTAACATGGGAGTCTATGGACATTTGCTCGCCTAGCGGATTTTCGATGTATTGCAGTTTTTCGAACTTCCGGGTAGGCTTCATTGTTCAGATTAGAATGTTGCCGCTTGGGTCAGATACCGCTTTATGCCTTCCTTACACGCTGCTACTGAACACTCGAATGAAGTTACGGTGCGAAGTTACGGCAAGCTGCCTTCTGACCGACCATCAACGTGAAGTTGTAGGCTATTGCCACGCTTGAGTTATGTCTAGGCTATGCATTTTTCAATTAAATCACCTCAGACACACACTAACTTAAATTAAGTGTATGCAGTAGCCTACATGTTTTGCAGTGCTTGCTTTTTGTTAGATTATTGATGGCTTTGAAACGTAGCCTAAATGCCAAGATCAAGGAATGACATGCTGGGGCCTCATTACAGAAAAATATCCTAACTGCTTGTCCTATCTTAACTTAAGTTTCAAAGATAGGATTTCCTATCTTCCTATTACAGAAGCAGTTCCTAAACTCATGGCTGTGTCCTATCTTATCTTAACTTAAGAAATCCTAACTGTAACTGTCAGTTAGATTTTTAAATCAGCAATCGTCCGGTCATGCCTGTTTCTATGATTAGAATGCATGCAAGACTGCCTGTATCTATGATTAGAATGTCAGGTTGCAAAGATGGTGTTCTAAAGAATCTTTGACAGTTGATTGCTCAAGATGGGCAAACCATAATATCAGAGAGAATAGGCCTAGGTTAGGCCTATGTAGGAAGCAAGAGAGTGTGTCAATATTGATTCATTTGATGTGCAGGATAAAAAGATGAAAAACATATTTAAATAATAATAAATAATAGTCTAATATTATGGTATAATGATTAATATTTATTTGTTATAAATGTTTTAAAACACATAAATAGGCCTACATTTTTAAGTTTTCACTTAGGCCTAATTCTTATTTAGTGAAATATGCTTTATGGTGTTCCTAACAGTCATGTTCACCATCTTGTCATAGTCTAGGCAACAACTCAACAAGACTGTTGCAGTCAGTTTTGGCAGTTTTTTAAGCAATAAGCCCTGAGAGGCCTTAGGTTACACTGATTCTACAACAGTTAAGGGGCGTTGTTAGGCACGACGCGCTAGCGGAGTACCTAAATAAGACAATAAAACCCACAATGTAAGAAATAAAGGTCTGCCTCGAATAAGCCTGCCCCAAATAAATACCTATGCTTTGCAGTAATAGCAGACCCTGGACATAATTTACGGAAAGTATGCAATCATACGAAGTTGGACACCTAGCGATGCTCTGGCCGTCTACTGTGCCTCTGACTCCGCTGCCTCATTTGGATGGTAACTCCACAGGTGAGCGCGAAGATTGGATGTCGTGGATGCCTAAGTAAACTGTTTTTTGCAGAGTCCGCAGACTACGTTCTCTTTAATGGTTACTTTACCATCTGTGGTGTACAACCCAAAGTATTTCCAGACACCACATTTTAAATGAGTTGGGGACGCAATTGTCCGCTCAGGCTGGCCGTTCTGTGCGTTATCTTCCATTTTCGAAACAGGGTGGATATTGAGGGCTCTGGCTCCAGTCATTATTGTGGCTACTGGCTTGATTTGGTCATGGGCCAACGCTAGAATACGTTTAGAGCCCCCGCTATGAGATGGCAAACAATAAAATAAAAAACAAACTAATCATAGACTGTAAAAATGCGCTACACATGGCACTAAGAACCGAATAGTTTATTTATAGTTTGACTACGGATATTTCACGTCATGTTCAAATGCGTTTGCAGCAGCAGGACGGCGGGCAGACTTCATTAGAGCCGTTGTTATCCAATTAAATTAAGTTGCGCTTCAGGTTCACGCTCCACTCAGAACTCCATGCGCGTTCCCGAGCAACTTATTCTTCTTCTTGTTACGTGGCAAGCAATGTATGTGCATTATTGCCACCCTCTTACTGGAGGACGACTCTCTTTTTACAGAATATCCAATAAAAATCGACGTTAGTCCATACGTCATTTCCAGCTTTGTAATTTGGCGCATGGTCAGAGCCGACTGGCGCTGGATCCGAACCCCAGTGTTCAAGATGGGGTTGACTATGAATTCGCCGGATTTACTAGCCTAGCCTCCTCCATTCATTTGTATGGAGGGCGGGAGTTAGTCACTCTCTCCAGTTATATATAATACCGCCATGATGTCAAACCATCCCATTACCACGTATTTCATGTATAGCGCCACCTAGTTAAAAATTAAAAAGCAAAAAATTAGGTGTTTTCATCACAATATCTCTGGCTGACATGGTCAAAACTGCACGAAATTGAAAGTGTAGGATCATTATGACACCCTCCAAATGCATGTCAAGTTTCGTGAACTTTCGTTCATGTGGGACCTTAAATTATTTTATTGTATGTGTACATTTAGTGACTGTACACCAACAGAGTTTTCTGTGAATATCTTGAGAACCGTAGGGCCTAGGATGACCAATTTTATGCGTATGTTTGCCTTCAGGGGTCATCCAGTAATCATACGTATGACACATACTCACACAGTAGACATATGTACGCATGCATGCACATGCACAAACACAGGCACATACGCAGGCACACACACAAGCACACACACACACACATAAACATAAACATGTACCCGCACACATGCACACAATTCAAGATTTTCACAGATTTATGAACATGGCAAGATGGGGGTGGGGTTGTGTAAAATTAATTTTACATGTGAAATCTATGAACTAATCATGTTTTGGTACTTGTTGTCTAGCAGATACCAGTGAGAATTGAGTGTGCATAATGCAATTTGAGACAATTAGAATCATATATGCATTTCAGCGTGATTCATTTTTGTGGGAAAAATGTGCTGGACTGGGCAGCGGTCATATTTTGTACCACTCTGCGGTACATCTAGTTTCTGCATACCTCGGTGGATGTAATCCCTTACATAAATCCTCATGTCAAATCCATTAAGTGATTTTAATATTGTCCTGTAGTGAGAATGAACATAAGCTATTAGGTACTCAGGGTCATGGGGTCAAAGGTCATCATATGGGGTCCATGTCCTAATGTTCTCTCTCAGTATTTTACCTGTATCATTTTCAAAATGTAGTCTTGTAGCACTTGACACACCTGACAATTCAAGCTCCTGAAGTTAGTTACTTTTTATTTTTTGCAACTTTCAATGTTCTAAGGGGATGATAAAAGCATTATATCTGTCTTTTCTGTTTTAAGTTGTCTACAGGGTGACATAAAATTGGCGGCACAAACAATAAAAAATTGGGTTAACAACCCATGATGACCATTTTGGCTCCCTCAGTTGACTTTTCTTT
This sequence comes from Alosa sapidissima, assembly GCF_018492685.1. Classification (NCBI taxonomy): domain Eukaryota; kingdom Metazoa; phylum Chordata; class Actinopteri; order Clupeiformes; family Clupeidae; genus Alosa; species Alosa sapidissima. The sequence continues at coordinate 47,074,405 of NC_055957.1, read as the reverse complement.
TTATTTTTTCCAACTTCAAGACATGTCCAGAGGGGATTGTAAAAGAGAAAAGTTGGATCTTTTAAGTTGGTCACAATGTGGCATACTACTGCAAGAAATAGGAAAAATGGGTTTACATGTTTTGCTGTCCTTCCAAAAGGGTAATGAAATTAGTATTTTTATGGACAAATCGCTACTTAGGTTAACTTTAGAGCTGAATATAGGGACTTGCCCAAGGGATATTATCGGGCACCCACCCTATTCTTATGGAGTAACCCCTAGGCCAGGGGTTCCCAAACTTTTCCACGACAAGGCCCCCAAATACCACTAGGTTCTGGCCAAGGACCCCCTTGATGTGTTACTAAACCATCAACAATACTACGGCAAATGTAAAAATACATTAAGTACTAATGATTATTTTAGCCACAAGCACTTCGCGATGGAGCATACCGTGTGTAAAAATTGCATTTGGGGCTTTCTGCTATATTAGAGCTATCACTCTACTATTATTCCCAATTATTATCATGAAAAATATAATGTTCAGATATGCGACAAATTAATATAATGGCATTGTATTTTTCAAATGTATTTATTTGTTGCTTTTATTTTTCCATCCAACTTGCTGAGGCCCCCCTGGCACCCCCTCGCGGCCCCGGCCCCCACTTTGAAAACCACTGCCCTAGGCAACAAGAAACAGCTAAGAAGAAAAAAAACGTTAACCGACAAAACCAGGCTTGCCAAGATTGTGGCCTTTGGCTTCCGGACTATGATCAGGATAGCTTATTGTCATGGTTATAGGTAGTATATTTAACTGAGTGATGACATATTTTAAATACTCTAAATACAATCCCTCAAAGTATTTTGTTACAAACTACATTAGACTTGTTCCAATCCTGCAAAATACAAATTACAAAATACACTAAAGAAATTAAATATGTATTTAAAATACATATAATTAAAATACTGCCCATGTCTGACTGTACTAGCTCAATAGCTCAAGATGAATAAAGGTCTGTTGAATTAAACTTTGTTAAATGTTTCCTCTTCTCCCTGGATGGCAGGCTAGTGTGTTTGGAGACGTACTCGACCACCAGAATGGTACCTACTCAGCCCGGTTCACCCTGCCATGGGTGGGCACGGCATTGGTGGCAATCCGTCTGATTCACTCCAGTGAGGGCGTACAGGTCCTTAAGAGGATTCGGGACTCCAGCTACATCTACTATCTTGGCTTCTTTGTAGGCAAGAACCCCCAGGGTGCTCGAGTGGAGGAAAAGGCAATGTGCAACTTGAAATGGGAAGGGGTGGTGCTGCCAGGTAAGGGAGAGCGCTGTGAGTACAAGGATGCCCGCACGGGGACAACATGGCACTGCCGTAAACCCCAAACTCTGCCATGTGATGCCCTGTTGTACCACAATACAGATGAACTCATGAGGGACATCACAACGGCCCTTGACAGGGTTCTCATGAGCAGGTGAGCAAGAGAGGGTTAGTATTTATTGGAATAGTGTTTACTGCTTAAAGGAGAAATCCGGTGAGTTTTCACATAGATCTCCGTTTATTGAGGTCACCGAGTACTGTCGGTATGAAAAAAATGAAAACAATTGGTTTTACCTAGATCAGGGGTCTCAAACTCCAATTCCGGCACGCACCCAGCCCAATTCCGGCCCGCGACCTAATATCAAAATAATATGTAATTCGGCCCCTGAGGGTATTTTTTTTTTTTAAGTATATTTTTTGGGCTTTTTTGCATTTATTTGGAAAGGACAGTGGAGAGTGACAGGAAGCAAGTGGGAGAGAGAGATGGGGTGGGATCGGGAAATGACCGCAGGTCGGATTCGAACCTGGGTCCCCATATTGCTTGACGGGGGGGATCCCAAGCAGCTTTCAGCCATACGGCTACTTTGAGAACATTTCAATTCACCCGACACTAATATTCAAAATGTTGAAAACTATTTCGGCATAGCCTATAAAGCAGTTTAATTAAATGGAATGTTAGTTGTAAACAAACTAACTACTTGGTGAGGCTTGGCCTCACAGATGCGCTCGTGCCTTAGATGGGAGAAAAAATCTTCACGATAGGCCTATTAACTAACCACCCGATTCACGTTGGCTGGGGGGAAGGGGGGGCATCAGACATTTGTGCCCAGTTAATCCGTCCCTGCCCCCAACAAATCACACCTTCCCACCTCTGACAGCTTAAAAGAAGTCAAGAGGACTCCTTACTCACAGACCTATTCACAAACCTGCGGCATTTTGCCGTGTTTTGAAATCCTATGCAGCTACATGAGCTTCCAATCGTGAGGAAGCAATTTTGCATTGTAGGCATAACTAACATGCAATAACGCCGCCAACAACAACCAAAACTAGGCTAATCATTGTCAACATGTAAATTAAATGTAACATTATTGTAAATCAAATTAAAATGTTCTCTTTTGCAAACGTAGGCATAGTAACAGAATAATTTAATAATGTTACAAAGATACTACATCAATCCGTATGTTTCATAGGCTACTAGGCTATTTGTTTTGCCTTGATTCATTTAGGCTAGGCCTTTTTATTCAGGGGCCGTATTCACAAAGAATTTTAAGGCTAAAAGTAGCTCCTAACTGGCGAATTTAGGAGCAACTCCTAAAAATAATGGGCGTGTCACTCCTAACTTTAGGACTCAAGAAGCATTTTAGACCTAAAAGTAGCACCTAAGTCTGGGACAGCTGAAGTCGAGAGGACTCCTAACTCACTAAGACCTATTCATAAACAGCTTTTTTGTGGCATTTTACGTTGCGATGTTTTGAAATGCGTAGCCAATCGTGAGGGAACAATTTTTTATTTATTTTTTATTTTGGGCAAGCCTGCATTCATTTTGACAAAAAAGAAAGTAAACCTGCTCAAATATGTTCAACATCCAGTATAGTCTGAAAGGTGCATCATTTGAGGTGCTTGCTATCCAGTGGCAAATTAGATAGGTACATTTACCCCCTTCATAAACTTTTGTTTATACTCAAATATTTTTATATTTACAGTAGGACTTTATCTCTGACCACTTTCACACCTTTTGAAATCTTGATGTCAAAATCCAATGGTGTTGTTTTCTTAACCCTGGCGCCTAAAGTTTGCCATGCAGGTTTAAATAAGTTATGCTTTTTGTTTGTTTTTATAATTTGTATTAATATTTATTTTATCATTATTTTATTTATAAGCTAAGGTTGCTATCACAGTAGCCTGGTATTACCATCCTACGTACTTCCGGCCAAAATTTGATTTCAGCCTCGCACGTAGTCTGGCCCAACCCACAGCGTGCGGCCGCGCCAATCCGCGAACAGTTGAATGATGACGCGGAACTTGCCTGCCGAGTTGCTTGTACTCCAGCGAAGCTTGTAGTTCAACAGCACAGCAACAATGGCGACGGAGGAAGAGACGCTAGAAGCTATCCGCAAAGTTGTCGCAACTCTCGAGGGAATCACGCAATTAAAGCAGGAGCAAGGGGCTTGTCTTGTCAATTTTATAAATGGCAAGGACGTTGTAGCTCTCCTTCCAACTGGCTTTGGGAAAAGTTTGATTTATCAGATGGTGATAACTAAACCTAAACGCACAAGTGTACTACATGCATCACTACTTTTCATGTTTTCAAATAAACGTTTGCTGCTCGTTATTCTCTCCCCTACTCTCAAATTACCTTTACAAAATCAATGCGGCATAGGCCTACTTAAGGAATGGAATGTTAGCTACTAGCTAGCCTACCGAGCGGGGCTCAAGGCGAGGCTGCTGTGATTATGCTTGACTGGGACTAGCGGTTACCGAGCTGGGCTCCAGGCGAGGCTACTGTGCTTGTGGACAGTAACGTTAGCCAGTCACCGAGCATGGCTCAAGGTGAGGCTGCGTTGTTTTATGCCGAACAACTGTTAGTTTAACTGAGCAAGCTCCAGTTTAAATAACACGTAGGTCGTCAGTACAATCCAACTTATCCAAGAGTGAAGTCTGAACAGCCCGTGTAGGACGAAGTAAGCTCCGTAGCTCCGACGAAGTCACCGGGCTGCGTAGAACAACAATCGTCTGATAAGCGGCGAGAAGAGATAAGAGGAAAACTGGCGTGTGACAAGAGCTGATATAATCTCTGATAAAAACAGCAAGTTAGGGATATATCCACTACAAAGAGACTGCCCTGGCGGTCAGGTAGCCTACATACTAGCAAGCAAAGCCTGAAGCCGGAAGTGGGAAGCGTAAGAGCCTGAACTCCGACGCACAGCATACGTCATTACCAAACGTTGCTGATTGGTTAAGGGAACTCCAATGATTTTAAACCTCGAAATAAGCATCCGCCCATTACGGAGACAGATTATTATTACTTTGTTCCAGACTGTATGACGAAGAGAAACGTAGTCACAGGCGGTAAGGACCAGCCTAGCTATCACAGGTGTCTAAAACGAGACAAAAAACACTTTCCGTTTGCAGTTTTGTGTGGTATTTGAAAAAAATCCATTGCATTTTCAGAAATAGCCGGCCCTCCAATCAGATGACGTTGGCAGAAGTGGCCCCCAGCTCATTTGAGTTTGAGACCCCTGACCTAGATCGACTTGCTACAGACAACAGCTAACTCAGCCAGGCAGCTACAGAGCTACACTTTGGGAGCATGTCCGTGAAGGTCTGATATTTCTCGATAATAGACCGTTGATAAGTATAACAGACCGCCGTCAAGGAAAATGGGTTTTGTCCTTCGTATTCACATCTTTCATATCACTCTGGAAGTAGTCCGGTCACTTCTTGCATTGGAACTTCATTGAAAAGTGAAAGCAGATGGTTGATCAGCTGTGTTCTAAATAATGTTTGATTCAAGTTCAGCGTCTATTGTGTACAATTTGTCTCTCAGCAAAAGCCACGATGAAACAGTAACAATTAAATGTAAAGAGTCATATCATGTGATGTTTATTTATTTATTTTTGGCAAGTGTGTTACGGCCAGTAGGCCAGAGGTACTGGTTGGACCCCGAAGTAGGACACAAGCAAAAATGGTAACGGGTTAAACTGTAATTTAATGTTCAGTGAAAAACAAGAACCGCTTCAAGCAACAGCAGGCAATGGCAGAGCACAATGGAAAGTCAATGAGTGAGCACAACACACAAGGTCCAGGGCAAACAATCCAAAAACAGTAATCCAAAATCGTGGTCAGAGATCAGTCCAAAGTTCAGTAACAAAGTTCAGTCCAAAAAGGTCAAAACGTATTTCCACAGAGAAAGAGTAGCAGAGCAGCAGTAACATCCAGATGACATCGCAAGATAACTCCTCACTGAAGGATTCCAAGAGCCCAGCCTAAATACTGTGCCTGATTAAGTAATCAGACACAGGTGTGCTGAGCAGCAGAGCAGGGAGACAGGAGATGCAGTAGGTCAGCAGCAAAACATGGCATGGAGTTGACCACCTGGGAATGGAGCACCTAAAAGTGCCGCCAGCCAGATAGGTACAGGAAAACCTGGCTCAGGATCTGGAAGGTCCTGGATGATTCGTGACAAAGTGGCTGTGTAATAAGCGGGATAATGTAGACACTGGTCATTATCAGAAAATAAGTCCCTTATCGGGGTCTTGTTCGCCCTGTCAGCACTTATTTTCCGATAATGACCGGCGTTCTATACATTATCCCTTACTCATCAGTTAGTCCAGTATAGTTTTTTGTTGCCTAAGGGCAACATTGTACAACAATGGTACAGAATACACATCCAAAAATCCTACAAATGTTCATTAATCAATCAGAAAAAAAGCTAAAATCACTTCAAACATATTTACATGTTAGATTTGATCCAGGCCTAAGTTTATATCATGTATTGTGTCATGTCACATACTGCATGCTCTTCACCCTGTGTGAAATTTCAAAAAGCAGTTCTCTGTTGTGACCCACTTTCTACACATCACTTTGGGTGTTGCTGTGCACCCAGGAACTCTTTCCATCATTGGCCAATATAAGGTATTGTCCAAGCGGACGTCTTAGTCAGGGATTTACATTTACATTTAGTAATTTAGCCGACACTTTTATCCAAAGCAAATTAAGTTACAATAAAGGTACAGTGCCACTAAGATATTGTTAGTGCAGCAATAAGTCATACTCATATATGTAGAATAGAATAACAGTTCAAGCGAAGTCAATGGAGGGAGAAGAGGGATAGTCAGGTGTTAAGTGCTAGACAAAGCATGACCAGCTGTTGGGGAAAGGGGGTAGTTGGGTCCTCAGGAGGCAGAGCCAGGCGGCGTTCATTAAAGGAGCGCAGTGGTCGAGAGGTTGCGACTCGCATATGCCTGAAATGCGGGCATTCAAGGGTGCCATTCAGTGACTTCTTTGTAGGCAAATTGGTCGTCAGGTAGGAATGACAGATAGAGCTGTGTGTCATCTCCATAGCAGTGGTATGAGAAGCAGTGCTTGTGGATAATTATACCCAGTGAGATGGTGTGAATATCAGAGAAGTGGCCCCAGCACTGAGCCCTTGGACCATAAATAATTTCACCAGCTGATGGGTGACATGTTTAAAGGCCCATTCACACCAAGAATGATAACTATAAATAAATATCGTTCTCGTTAATATGAATGACGGCGTTCACACATAAACTATAACAAAATATAAAAAAACACTGACAGCCAATCGGAATCCTATAGAATTTAAAGGACGTCATAGATACAAACGTCATGCTGTGTTTACTCTGCTCGAGAGTTAAAGTTAGCCTTTCAACATGGCAGATGCAGCAGATCTTGTGGAGAAATTAATCGAGGAGGTTAAGAAAAACGCACCATTATTCGACAATAGTCTTTATAAAGACGCATTAAAGAAGAGGGACATCTGGAACACCATTGGGAGCCGCCTCGGAATCTCTGGTAAGTGCTCCGAAATGTATTATAATTGATATAGTCTATCGGAGATGAATGACAGTCATGAATAATGTTAGCTAACGTTAACATTCATGCTAAATGGCAGTAGGTTAAATGGTTAGACAACAGGCCTACTTCTCAGTATGTCAGTATGAACGAGGCTACAGTACAACATAAAAACAGTCTTAATATAAGCTAGCCTACTAACGGTACCTCACGATGTGACTTCATAGACTGGATCTGTCAAGCTAGCCATGGTCATGTAGTAAGTTACATGCGTATTAAAAGGATCTGATTCTTATCTTACCTCAAGTAGTTCAATTTAGGTTTTTTCAAAATCCCCCAAAAAACAGTGCTTTAGAAGTTTGCTATCCTTGACATTACATGTTTTCTGAATATTATTTTGTAACCTTAGGTGAAAATGGCAGAAAAAAATGGATGAATGTGAGAGACGCCTATCAGCTCAGCAGGAAGAAAAACATCAGCAAGAGTGGTGACCCAGCAAAAAACATAAAACCATATAAGTATGCTGGGATACTGGAGTTTATGATCCCACACCTCCAGTACAGAGAGTGAGTTTATGATCAACATTTTGTAGTCTACAGATTAAACTTTTAGCCCAAGCTAAACCTAGCTACACTAATGACTAAAACTCAATTATTTTTTTAGAACAACAGGTAACCTGCCAGAGGAAGGTGAGGAGGCAGATGAGGGAGTGTCAGAACAGATGCTACAGGGGAAAGAAAGGGCAGTGCCAGAAATGTCCACTCCTGCCCCATACTCCAGAAAAAGATCCAGCAGTGGACAATCTGCTTTTGATAAAGCTATAGTGGATTACTTGGAGGGTAGGAAAAAGGAGGAGGATGACCTTGATTTGTTTTTTAAGTCAATGGCAACCAGAATGCGAAAGATGCCATTGCACATCAGGTGTAAACTTAAATTCAGAATACATGAGATGGTACACAGAGCTGAAATGGAAACTATGTTCACCTCTTCTCAGGCAACTGTCTGGAACGGTAGCATGGAATACAACTGTCTCTAATGAGAATGCTTTGGTAACATGTTCTTTGTTAATTATGCCAATAAAGCTTACTTAATGTAACTACAAGTATTTATTATGATGAGTTCCAACAGTCCAAGTTCCATTACATTTCTAATCAACAAACAGTATATGAACTACAAAACAAACATAAATACATACATAAAACATATGTTGTGACGTCACTCTACTGAGCTACTCCAAAGCAAGATGTACGTTGCCAGCTGACTGTTCCAGAAGTGGACACAAAATAGTCTTTGTAGGCCTCCCTGATTTCAAACGCTTCCCTTGATGGATGGTTTCCACACTGGGGTAGGTTCACCACTGCTGCATGTGGAACTGTTGCAGTATTGGTTGGACGATGCTGGGTTGCTGGGTTTGATGTCTTGATTATGTAATTGTGAAGGACACAAGTGGCCTTAATGACTTTATCAACATTCCGAGGTTGCAACCTGATCCGCCGTTGGTAAATTTCCCATTTAGTTGAAAGGATGCCGAATGTATTTTCTACCACTCTCCTAGCACTTGACAACCTGTAGTTGTACAGTCGCCTGGCTTCATCCAGCTCCCTACCTGGGAAGGGGCGCATTATGTTCTTTGACAGGGGAAAGGCTTCATCAGCTATAACAACACAGGGAACTGGCTGTGAGGTACCAGGAAGTGGTCTTGGTGGAGGGATAGCCAGTGTGCAATTTCTCATGGCTTTGCCTAAGGCACTTTGTGCAAAAATGCCTCCATCACTGCTGGAACCGTGACCACCGACATCAATGATGGTAAAACAGTATTTGGAATCCACCAGGGCCATCAAAACAATAGAAAAACTACCTCTGTAGTTAAAAAAGACAGCCTGAATTTGGTGGTGCCTGGATGACCACATGCTTGCCATCCAAGGCACCTATGCAATTGGGGAACGGACCATTTTTCTCAAACCCAGCAACAATTTCCAGCCAATGACTCTCTGTCGGGCATGGCATGTACAGAGGTTGTAATTTATCTCATATGGCACCACACACCTCTGGTAGTATTGACGCAACAGCAGATTTTCCAATTCTGTAATTCATGTAAATTGTCTTGTATGAGTCCCCTGTGGCCAAATACCTGAACAGCAAAAAAAGTAATGGCAGTCTATTAGTATAAGTTACTGTTATCATGCACTCAGATTTATTTTAGTTAATTAACCATCAATTAAATATTATTTGTAGTACTCGTATTCATTCTATAGTAGGCTACAGCATGCTCAGACACAACAAGTGCAACTCTAAGCCTACAAGAGTGATGCCTTAATGTTGCTTGCTATACTTCAATCCAAAAAGAGGGTGCTAACTACAATTGAAATCATGCCAAATTAATTAAACCTTACTCTTCTTCACTACCTCTGCCGAAGGGAAAAGTTTAGCGATCGCACAGCACTTGCAATGTAAACAATCGGCGAAATGTAAATGGATACGGCGAATAAGTAAGTGTTAACTTATTTCACACCTTATTGACTATGTTGGTTAATTCATTAAGCATAGCCTAGCTTGCACATAGACGTTATGGTGTGGTGGTGTCACTGGCTAAAGTTAGTCGACTTGTGATGGTGTAGTGACAACTCTCTTTTTGCTCTCAACGAAGGCGGTCGCATTTTTCTCTCCCTCCCCTCCCCTTATCTTCCCTGCTGTGCTTCTTTGTATCGTGTAGTCTACTGTCTTATACTTTGAGATACTCTCTCTGCACTGCTCTCCAAACTAAAAAATCATGGATTTGATCAACTGGTCTCTCAACGCAATTGACACCATCTTCTTGACGAGAAGCTTGGGTTCAGGGGAACCCGACTGCCCTGCCGGAACGTTCGCAGCTGGCTACTCGATGGACGCGTGGGAGAAGTGGCGGGTCGTGTGCCTGGCAGCTCTTTCTGTGGAGGACATTGAAGATATCTACCTATTCGGAACCATGATAACAGGTCTTATGCTGATTGGATTAGGCATTGCCCTGGTTTATCGAGGAAATCTAAAAACGGTGACAGCTGTTCAAAGCCCCGTAAGGCTGCCCGTTATGATTGAAGCAGTAGGCAGAGCCGTCATCACCCAGACTTGGACTATCAAGTCCAATACATGACAATAAAGGCCTACTACTACTACTCGATATAGCTACATGGTTTCATCACAGTAGAGACCACAAAAACACAACAAATAGGACCTACCTGAGACATATTGCCAAGCGGTCTTTGGCACTGATTGGGTCTCTGTAGTGGGTTTTCTCTTTACTGATGTCCTCTTTGATCATCGCCAGGATGCCATCAAATTGTTCTTCACTCATACGGAAATATTCATAGAATTTATCCTCATAAGATGATAACTCTCGTAAAAGGGTGTTGGCTTCCCCTAAATCTGCCCGGCTTTGAAGGATTTCGTGAACCCATATGCTCCTTTTTCTTTTTCTTTGAGCAACATACAGTGCTAACAAAACATCGAGATCCATTTTTATTAGCTGCAGTCTCAAGGGATCGTGCACATCGCGAGCCTATATTCTATAGGCGTCATAGGACGATATCGTTGGCTGGTGTGAATGCTTTTATCGTGATAGTTATCGCTATCGTTCTTGGTGTGAATGGGCCTTTACACAGAGGGGTTTAGGAAGAACCACTGTCATCTTCAAGAGTTTCACCTTCATCCTCTGTGGCATCTTGAGTGTCTATAAAATAATAAATATAGAAAAAGTATGTTTTTAATGCCAATGAAATAAGAATATCAAGAATAGCAAGAATAACAGTATGACATTTGACCCCTATTTTGTATTCTTTCCACTGCATAAACCTATCACAATTTGCCTAACATATCGATCCTCCGCTCGGCTTCTATAGAACAATATTATATCCATTTTTCTGTCAAAATATGTTAAAATAAGTAATATTCAATAAAAATTCATGCAAATATACCTTTTGATTCGATTCATCTTGACAGCCTTTGGCAGATGTTACGTCATTACGGGATCCCTGAGGAAATAGTTCTTGTGATTAAAAGCTTCCACAACTTCACCTGTAGGGTTGGAAATACTCCTTAACAATTCCTAGTTAAAACAGGTGTGAGACAAGGATGTGTAATGTCAGCACTGCTCTTCAATATTGCCATTGACTGGGTGATGAGGCAAACAACCAAAGACCAAAATACAGGCATTCGATGGACACTCTTCTCATCACTTGAAGATCTAGACTATGCAGATGATCTGGCTCTTCTCTGACATACTCATCGACACATGCAGGAAAAAAACATCCCACCTTAGTGACTTTGGTCAGAAGATTGGCTTAAAGATCAACCATAAGAAGACTGAAGTATTAACTCTAACCCCTCACCAATTGAAGTCAATGGAGAATAGATCCCCAAAACGAATGAATTCACGTATTTGGGCAGCACCATTAGCCATTATGGGGGGCATAGACCAAGACATTAAGAACTGTCTCAATAAGGCAAGAAATGCATTTTACATACTGAATAATATATGGCGCTCACAACAATACTCTACAAAGACCAAACTCAAATTGTATCAGAGCTGTGTTTTATCCACCCTTTTGTATGGCTCTGAATGCTGGAGAATGGTAGAAAGGGACCTCAACAGTCTGTCAACCTTCCACACCAAAAGTTTAATACATTTTTTGGCCAAACACAATCTCAAATGAAGAACTGTATCAGAAATGTCAACAAGAATGCATCGAGACCATGCTCATGAAAAGAAGGTGGAGATGGATAGGACATGTTTTGAGAAAGGATCCTACTGATATTACAAGAATAGCTCTACATTGGACGCCAGAGGGGAAAAGAAAGAGAGGAAGACCGATGAACACATGGAGAAGAACTGTGGAGAAGGAGATGCATACTAAACCACTCATGGGGCACCATTCAACGACTCGCCCAGGATAGACTAGAGTGGAAAACTTTTGTTGCTGCCCTACTACATGCCAGGAGGCATAAAGGGCAGTAAGTAAAGTATACCAAGGGTTTATATTGTGCATGAATACATGTGATAATACGGTGGCGCATTGCATTCACAAAATAAAAAAAATAAAAATCAGGTTCTCTCGTAATTATGAGAATTTTCTCGTAATTACGAGATAGTATCTCATAATTACGAGATAATTATCTCATAACTAGACTGCATTTCCGGCAGGAACTGCGAAAGTGTGCTTACCCTGGTCCGGTCACCAACGTGAGCAGACAGTGGCATACGCTATGCTGAACCTGGCTTGATCCAAGCATTCTAACTGTGCCTTTCAGTGTTGGAGCAGTGGCAATACCTCAAAAGCTCTATTCAACTATTGCCTTGCGGGGTGAATGCGGTTCGTTGGATTTTACCTGTGGCCTGCCTTCGAATTTAGCTTCTATGACTAAAATCAAATCAATAAAATAAAACAACAGCAGTGATTGGCTGCAAAAATAAATAATGTCACGCGTCTTGCACCTCTCAAACTGGGCTATCAGGTAACCTAGAGAAAAATTTGAAATTATGAAATATGACTAAGGCATTAAAATGCTGCTTGTTTGTCAGGATACTTTTTCACTGATTTACTTTAAAAATATGAGCTATGAGTGTGAATGTTATATATTCCATCCCCTAATTCTGTTTTACTGGTTTATTTGACAAATAATCTATATGGATTTGCTCTATAAAGACCTTATGTCTGTTTGGGATTGTTTTGAGAGCCTATTGATGTATCTCAGAATAAAGGAATGTCCACAACATTAGTGATGTTTTTTTTGTGTGTGTGAATGTATTTTACTTAACTCATTGAATGTAGCTGGATACTCATGAACGCATGTCTCTAATAGCCACAATAGGAGTAATTTTAGCAACACCGTATTTTGTGTGGCCCATAACGACCCAGTGGATCATGAAAATGTGCCAAAATTCACATTCCTTGCTTGTTGGTACATTAATCCCAGATTGCCACTTATCTGAGATGTAAGAGTTCAGTATAGGTTTAAGGTCTGGGGCAGGGATTTGACATTCTGTGACTTCTTCATTGAGGGCTTGCTTAGCAGCACTGTCCGCTTTCTCATTTCCCCTCAGACCAACATGGCCTGGGACCCAGCAAAAAACTACACTCAAGTTCTGGTTCTTTAGACGTTCTAGTTGATCAAGCTCAGCTTTGGTTGTACTTTTTGCGTGACATTAAAGCCTACTGGAAAGATTTTTAATATCAATTTAATTGAATGCAATTTACTTTTACAATTAAATGAAATTAATTTATCCCTCTCACCCATAGTTTTCTATTTATTTACAAATGTACATAGGCCTACTGTAATTACATTTATACATAATTATTCTACTGATCTTTATACTATTCATCCTGCACATAGACTTATTCTTACTACTCTTATAATGTTGTTTCTGCACTGCAATGACACTGTTTCCACACTGCACATAGCTGTATATTATGTACATATCTGTTATATATTTGTCATATTGAATATCCACATTTATTCTGTTTTATTATAATCTGTTAATACACTGCATATATTTATATTATTATTTCTACTATTATAATGTTACTACTACATCTACATAAATTATTCTACTTATTGTATGAGATGACTGCTAATACACTGCACATATTTATATTTAATTCATATTACTCTAAACCACCTTCTGTAAATCAACTGTATACTACTGTCTACATTGCACTATATTTCTTGACCTGTCTCTGTATATTTCATCACCTTTCTATACTTTGCATCACACTGCATGCATACTGTAGCTACATGAATCACAGCTAAGATCCTTGGTTGCTATGAAGGCCAGTCGTTCTAAATGGATGGTTGCTATGGCCAAAGGCCAGTTATCTCTGCCGTTGTCAAGCGGGCATATCCTAACTTTATCTTATTGTAAACATCTCTATTTTACTTAGCCTACTTCCATACAGTGAGTCCCATTAAGAAGTGGCCACTTCATTCGCGCTTACCGTGATTCACGCAGCAACATTATTAAATGAATCTGTCACCATATGCCTATGCCAACGTTTGCAAAGAGGAGAATCTTTTAATTTGATTCACAATGAAACGTTAAATGTAATGTACATGTAAACAATGAGTAGGCTAGTTAGTGGGTTTGATCCAGCAAGACCACAGCATGGCGAAGCCTTGCGGAGCAAGCCCACTATTGTTCTTCTTAAGTTTTCTTATTATTAGTGGGTTTGATCCAGCAAGCCTGCTATTGTTCTTCCTAAGTTTTCTTATATATTATTCCTGTTCACCCACTTTTTGTACGAACTACTGCTCCTAGACCGTTTGAGCTATCGACGCAGTTCGAACTTCAAAAATTCAGGCCCGAACCGGTTTAGCTTGCTTGTTACTTTCGTGTAGCTGGCCCTTGTCGTTTTCGTGTTATTCCCGTTTTTCGGCCCCATTGAAATAAATGGTGGAATGTTCAGGATTCTATTTCTGATTGTGACATCACAGCTCTAATTGTTTAAGCTTGCACCTGGCAGAGTTCTGAGCCATCTGGCACTGTCTAATGCATAGACTGTATATATAGAACTGGACAGTGTGCCGTCTGTTAAGAGTGATGCGAGCGTTAGTCCAGAGCCCCCTGGTGGCTGGCTGCAGTACAATGTGTAACTCCGCCCATATTGATAGTCATACATTGTGTAGTTGTTTGTAAGAGACATCGTTGTTAGTTGTGACAGATTCTTTGTGAAAAAAGATATGTGCTGTTCTTTCGTAGATGCTAAGTATATTAGCTCATAGCATGCTACATCATGCTAGCATTAGCTAGTTGATAGGTAAAGTAAAAGGGCTCTGCTATATTGATCCGAAGTGACGTTAGCCATAGTCACCATCATTTACAGTCCTACTTGTTTCAAATGGTTTAACCTAACCAGTGATTTCCGGCATCATCGTTGCAACTTCATTTGAATACACTTTGACACTGGAGAAGGCGATGTTAAGTTCCATTAACGTTAACTCTTGCTTAGTTATGCGAATGGCAATAAACGCCACCTAGCCTGCTAGGTCGTCAACCTCGGTATGCCCATTTATGAATCAGCCCGACAAATAACGTTACTTGTGTTTTAGTGAACGCATTATTGGACCATAGCTTAACGTGAGGAGGGATTCAAAGTTACAAATGGCCAATTTGCTTAGTATGCTCAGAACAGCGGTATCTGAAAATGCGTTAAGGTATCGTTGTTACCTGCGATTGCACTGCTGGAGAAGCATTTTGCATTGGTATGATTTGATCAGGTCTTGATGTGTAAATCCTCCCGTAGACGTACATAATTTCAAAATAATACGTCTAAATTGAAAACTGTGACAACTCATTGATAGGCTCTCTCAATATGTCTGTAATCGTATGCCTCTACCACAGGCTTGCTAGTCTTTCACCCGAGAGGGTGCTCCATTATAAATCAAAAATGTAATATTGCAGCCTTCATGTCAGCTGTAAAAATATGAGAACATGGACCTACTACATCAGGATACTCTGTAAACATTTTACACATAATCAGGAAGCTACTTTGCTGTTCAGTGTGTGATGTGTTTAAAGTGGTACTACGTTTAAAGAAACATTTTTATTCTTTGTTTCAAGTGCATAAGCAAATACCACATTATGATGATGATGGTTATGGTTACCCTTAACAAATACAAAACAATATAATACTTAAAACAGTCAATCAATAGCCTAATGAAATACACAATGAAAATGAGGGGGGAAAGCAATAATAAATAATAATGCCCATTCAATCAATAATATAATAACAATAACATGGTAAGACTACATTAAGGAGAATATCAATGATAAACAATGTCAAATTAATCAACAGCCTATAATGAAAATAAAAAAGTACTACTGCATACAAACCATAATGTATAAGAAGTGCTTAAAAGACCAAAAACTATCACAAGAACGAAGAGCACTGGGCAACTCATTCCACCAACATGGAACCACTGAGGAAAAGTCTTGAATTTGACCTAGCGTTTAAGACTGGACACAACAGACGCTCATCAGAAGACCGCAGTGGGCGGTTGGGGATGTATATCTTGATCATTGAATTAAAATAACAAGGAGCAGATCCAGTCAGTGTCCAATAGGCCAAAGTGAGAGATTTAAATTTAATTCTGGCTACTGTAGGGAGCCAATGGAGAGTAACTAGGAGAGGAGTTACGATGTGTCCTCTTTGGCTGATTGAAGACCAGTCATGTTGCAGCATTCTGAATGATAGATCATACAAAAGAAATAAAAAAAAAAAACATTCAATATTGATTTAGTATCAACCAATAATTATTCTGATATTAATATTCTTGTAACATCTACATCTTTGTGTAGGCTACAGTTAAATACTAAGCAATGGCCTCTGACTTAAATACCAAGGCAGTTAAATTACCGTGGTATGGTATAGTCTACGTGATACACAGGACTACACAGTAAACCCATTTAAAAAGCATCATCATCTCAGTATACCCATTTAAAATAGGCAAGGATACGTTTGGGGTTGCTCACAGTATACCCACCACTACAACTAACTAACTAGACTACACCACTGGTTAAATGGTGCATTGCAATTTACAATTTGTGTGAGTTCAAGGGGATTTAGAAAGTAAAACGTTTTACTTTTTTTTTTTTTTTTTAATTTAACCTCCAGTAAATTCAGCCATCACCCATATCTTACCTGCAAAAAGGAAAGTTACAATAAAGTTAGTCAGACAATTTTACAACATTACAAAGCATCTAATCAGGCACTCAACACCACTAGTAATACTAATTAAATATATGTGTGCAATAAACTTCGCAGCCTACCTAATGTTAACTACATATTTAAATATGCGATGTGAATGTTATTAACTTGCGTCAGCTTTAAAAATAACGTTATCAGTATGACTTATCATGGACGTTAGATGACAAACTAAGGTCTTTTTTCAAATGTTCACCGATATCCCTGGGAAGTGACTGGTGGCGTAGTGTTTAATGCAGGCATTTCATTTATCGATCATTCACTTATGCGGTCTACAACTACTGACATACCGATCTATTTTTTATAGTCTATGCTACCGACCTACCATCACAGAAGTAGCTCTCTCTAACGTTAGAAAAAATGCAACGCTGGCAAACTGGCTAGTAGTTACATTAACATGACCGGTTGATGAGGTCCATGCTTCACATTACGTTAACGTTAACTTGCGTTGCTTTATCACATCATACCGTTGCTTTATCACATATACTGTACTGACTGTCTAGTGTTTTAAATCCCCATGTACAGTCAATGGTTACTCCATGTTGAGATGGCGTACATTGAGATATTTGAAAATGGCAACAACTAATAAAAGTATATCATGCATCGACTCTTACGGGAGCTGTGCTAATCTTCACTTCAACGACTAACTTAACGGTAACGTTAATGTAGCTGCTAACGTTAGCATGTAATTCGCTGTCCGTATTTCTGTTGTTAGCTCATTAGTATTCACCATACTAAATTGTCACAGTCTGTAATCAACATAATAAGCTCTCTTAGACGTGTTTAAGAACACCAATAGACAAAAAAAAACTTTTCAGTTGATACGGAACACTTACCATACAAGAACAAACCGATTGTTGTTCGTACTGTTTAGCTAACTCACAGCCGCAAAATTCATCCAGCCAGCTAGCCTTCGGCGCCGTGTCGACCTGCGTTGTGGAAAGGAGAAGGGGGCGGGTTTCACTTGACAAGGGGCGTGTTTAACTCGCTGAGTGGCAACTGAGTGGGCGTGCCTGACTGCGACTCCTCTTCACTGCGCATGCTTCAACTTTTGCTGCGCAGCCGCACTTCAAATTGGCTCCAAATTTTCCAAGATGGCGTCGCCTCGGTGGCTTCAATTCCATAGAACACTGCAGAATGCAGCCACACTGTCCAGTTCTATATATACAGTCTATGGTCTGCTGGGCTGGGCTGTCTGTGTATATGAAGGTGTTTGCATGTAACCTTTGACCTGTATGTCCGATTTTCATGAATGAGGTATGAGGTACCGTTGGAATCCTCGGATGAAGCCCAGTTCAATGCCTTGCCAGCACCAGTTGTAAAGGTCATGTAAAAAAAGATGGCAGAGCGCTATCTTTTTTTGAAGCCAATCTATGTTCATACAGGTCATTAAAAAAAATAATATATATATATATTTTCCAAATCCATTCAGCCCAGTTCAATGCCTTGCCAGCACCAAATCATTTTTTAAAGTGAATCCATGTTCATTCAGGTCATTTAAAAAATATTTTTTTTTCCCAGTCCATTCAGCCCAGTTCAATGCCCAGCTAGCTCCATTCAAACTTAGTCATATATACAGTTGTATAGATTATAACATTGAGAAACACACAATCATTCAGATATTGTACACATCCACGCAACACTACTATTCAAGTTAAAGGTTCAGTATGTAGGAAATAATGGAAAATAAACTGTAACCATTCCAAAAATGATCACCATATGTTGTCAGAGAGTAAGGAAACACGATGAATTAAAGTAATGGCTTATTTGACAACATTACTCTAACCTGTAAAACCCATGAAAAAACCCATGAAAAAAAATGAGTTACGGGGCGGAATCTCTTGGAATTTTCGTTTATGTTTTGAACGATTAATTCTAGAATAGCAGGCTAGCGCGTCCTCCTATTTGGGTTGCCAAATTAGCCAACTGTCAGTTGTAGTCATGAACGCCTATGAGAGGCAGGCAAATTTCCAAAATTAAAACAAGAAACAAATTAAGTGGACATCGGAGGAGCTTCCTGAGATGGTGACGTCTAGTCAAACGAAGAATATCAAGTCTGACGCAGAGCTGGCCATATTTCTCCACAACAGGTAGCCTAGGCTAAACTTCATCTGCATCGCTAACTTCAGCTAAATATGTTACGTTGGTTAGAGAGGTTTGTTTTCACTGTTTCCGTAATGTGTAGCTGGGTCATGGTTGGAGAAACGTTAAAGCAGCTGCAGATCAACTAACGGTAGCTAAGACGTTCTACATACTCGACGCACCTGACCGGTAGCGCGACACTGTGACGTCAAAATGACGTAGATCTTGCTGGCGCGCCAGGATTTTAGCCAGGTAGCGCGAGGTAGCGCACCACTCATTTTTTTTCAGACGAGCGCGACAAAGCGGAAACAGGAAGATGGACTAGTTCGAGGGCAAGCGAGAGTTGCAGTGTTTTGTTACAGTCGTGAATTTGTAATAGTTTGCTGGATAAGTTAATAAAGTTACCAGCGAGAGTTGCAACACATGGAATTAAGAGGAAAGAATAGAAACGATTTATTTTCAAACAAAGGATACAGTATCTATTAAGGCCTGAACAAAATCTCTTTCCACTTCAGGAAATTACACAAACTCAGCCAGCTGCTAGCTAGCTAGCCAGCTAACTAAACTGTTTAAATTATTAAAATTTCCCTCGGGATGACTAAATTATCTATCTATCTATCTATCTATCTACCTGTGTGCACACCTTGGAAACTAGATGATAATGATGGTGGTAGTTGTGAATAGTAGCAACCAAAGTCTGAAGTACCATCACAGAGGCTAGCTAATAGCAGAGCCCGTTTACATTCTCTGCTACTAGTGTTTCTCAAGGGGGCAGGCGAATTCCCGGAAGTAGAAGAATCGACGTAGGCTGGAGGGACCACCTCTCTGCTAACTCTCATAAGTCCATTCATTCTAGGATTTTTTTGAAATACCATAACTTCATATAACATATATCCTGTGCCGATATTGTAGCTTCTGTGTAATCTACATAAACACTACAAAGGCAAAACAGACTCCATTACCTCGTCCGTAACGTTGGTTACCCGTAAGAAGAATGGTTAGCTTGTTCGGTTGGAGGGAAGCTAGCATTGACGTAATCTCTCTTTCGCGCCGTAGGGAGATAACCGTATTGTTTGGATAAGAAGCTCAGTCCACCTTACTGTCTATAACGGTAACTCATAAGCAAAACCTAGTATACACGACCGTATGTTAAGGTAAAGCATTACACAGAGGCAACCTAATAATAATAAAAAAAGTAAACCTAATTTTTTTTTTAAGAAACGGCACTAATCATTTCAGAGGTTTTCGATGGATTGACCGTAGGTCGGAAAAGTGGAAAGAAGATTAGCTTCAAGGCTATAACTTTTTTGTTTTGTTTTAGCATGACTGTTTTTGAAGATGATCATGTATGGTAGCTTCAACATTAACACGACTTGGTGAGAATGATATTAATAATAATACATAAATAAATGTTTAACTTTGATGACTTTGAAGGCGAAGGAAGTGTGAGAAGAATTTCTGTGTATCTATCATATGAGTTACAAGATTCAGTTCGATGGCTAACGTCTCGAAGTTAAGTGTGAGTCTGCGCAGTACTGGGGGGACCAACTGAAAAATCGTTCTATTTGTGCCCTCCCATCGAAAACGACGGAGTCTGTTGGTCCATTTCTTTTACTGTCTATGCTGTTTCTTAATGCAGCTTCTTCTGCTGTGTAACATAGTTAGCGTTAATCTTTTCACAACAGCGACACCTCTGTTCAGGAGAATATTGCAACTAGTGTCGCGCCCACGACGTGTGAGTATAAATGGTTACGGCACTTCTGTGACATCACATTGTCGCGCTACTGGCCGGGTGCGTCGAGTATGTGGCGCACTTAAGTCTTCATTACATCTGGCAACCCAGAAGAGGCTCGCGTCTGGTATTCTTGAGAACGTTCACCAGTGTTTTGATTTTGGCCTACAGAACGTTTGGTAACAATCCTACAAATCGCACCTTTAAGTTACTTATCATTGCCCGGCAAGAAGTCCACAATCGATTCAATTGTCTTGCCACGATCTGTGGAGCTTACGGACATCGTTAGATTACTAAACGTTCTGTATGCTATTTAAAGCCGACCTAACGATGAGTCCCTTCATGACGGTGTGTTGCAATGCATTCTGGGTGCTGTGCTGTGATTCGACGGCTTGTCACCTGACCCACCAAACAACGATGCTTGAACTGAACGTAGAGTAAAAATGAATCGCTACCAAGGCTCCAAATAGCAACACACTTACACCGTAGCATAATGAGGGCATCTACATGTAAACCGAAGCATTAAGAACTACACGGAATTCGAACGAATTTGAAGACATCAAAGAACGAACCCTTTTAGTTTGATGGACGTCCTTATCAGTCTATGGTCTAACTTATGAACGTGTCGGGTCAACGTCAACGATAAGTAAGCCACGTAAACGTTAGCTATTTGCTGTTGTCGTATGCTTTACGTGATGGCCATTCATCACACTGTTTGGATGTTACTTACTTGGTAGTCTGAATCAGAATTACCTTACAGTAGCTCTCAGTAAGTTACAGTTTATTATAGTCATGTGATTTACATAAAGTAGTAAACAACAGTAATGTTAAACGTGTCAACAAGTTAGATTCTACCCCACAAGCCACAATAGGGAACGTTCAAGTAAGCGTTAGCACATATACAAACCTATTAATGTTATCTAACATGCTAAGCCTTGAAAATGAATGCGTTAGCAATAGCCACTGCTTTTTTTGAGCTGAAAAGCGTTAAAAATGCGTGGAAATGCGTTAAAAACGTAATCAGCCAAATTGACTCACTTCTTAAGATCCTTGGTATGGTGTTACAACGATGTGGAGTCGAAATGTAACTTGTTAGTATGGTTTTAATGTGTAAACACACCAAGTGAATGGAGTCATTTTAGGTACTACTTTCACGAGGTCTGTAGTTCTGTCAAAATGTATCTTATCTTTGAACAGACTACATGGTTACCTTCCTTAGACTTAGTAGATGTAGTTACTACACTTTGGAGGCGAAATTCGAAGTGTAAATATGGTTTTAATTTGTAAACAGAACAACCGCGATTTTGCAAGCTAGAAAAAAGTGAATGAATGAATAGTTACTGCTTTTCTGAGGGCTGGCGTTCTCATAAAATCGACGTAATCTTTGAAAAGACTACCTGGTTATCTTCTAGACTATATATCTAGACTTCGTAGATGTAGTTACTACAATTTGGAGTCGAAGTGCAAATATGGTTTAAATGTGTAAACAAGACGCCTGATGTTTAATATATGTTAATGAATGGGCACAGTATTATTGTACAGTAATGGGCTATCGGTAGTATGTAAACAGTTCATGTGTTATGTGATTTACATAAACTAGTAAACAACAGAAATGTTAAAAGCTGGTATTGTGTTTCCTGAATTCTTACATTCAGGCATTCAAATGAAATGTAATTAAATAGCATATACTCTATCAGTGTATGATACTTGCATGAGCAATGCAAAAACAATTAAACTATTGTAGGCCTAATTATATTTTACATTAGTAAAGCAGTACTCTTGATGTGCATGCTTTCACAAACTTTTGTGAACAATCTTAGCACTTTAAACATTGACTGTTTTGAAGTGCATGTATAGCAATATAGTATAAAAATAATAATAATTGTGATATCATTACAATTTGATGGGGGGTGGGTTCATGTAGGTGGGCCCTATGACCCCAAAGTATGCCTTGACTGGGCCTCAGGTCAAAGAAGTTTGAGAAAGGCTGATGTAGACGACAAAGCAGCAAGGAGGCGTCGTGTGATCATTTAAACAAGTTTTATGACAAGGTCGATGAGGGTGGGAAAAATCGTACATTTCTGTGCAAACTTTGCCTGCACTTCAGTCACATTGTCTTTTAAGAAAATGCAGTCCATTTTTCGGTTCCAGCAGCCAACAACCTCAGAACTGACCCTTCAGGCCTCTCAGGAGGCGCTGGCCTTTGCCCGCAGCCAGAAGAGAGCAAGCAGAAATTTGATTGCCTTTAAAAAATCTTGACTTCTTAAAAAATCTTAAACTGGCTGCATTACGTGATTATTTCTGAGATTCTGATACGTTTTTAACCATGACCTATACACAGTTCTGGTTTGAAAATGTATCTCTTAAAATAATCACTTTATGCAGTCAGCTTAAGATGGCTTACTAGCAACTAACTAATTACCCTAGCAACAACCTAGAAACCACCCCTGTAATGTCAACCTAGCGACCACCATAGCAACCAGCATGATTGCCCTAGCAACCAGCATAGCAACCACGTTATTTATGCGTTTTAGCTTATTGGATGATGCGTTAATGCAGATAACTTTTGATCCGTGTGCCCGATTTTCATAAATGAGGTACCGTTGGAATCCTTGGATGAGGCCGAGTTCCATGCCCCTGATCAAACCCACTCTTGCAGTTCCTCGAAACCGCAATTCTAGTTATAGCTTCCTATTCACCCACTTTTTGTACGAACTACTGCTCCTAGAGCGTTTGAGCTATCGACGCCGTTCCAACTCCAAAAATTCAGGCCCGAACCGGTGTAGGCAGCTTGTTAGTATGGTTCTTCTGGCAATGTCTAATTGGCTGGGCTGTCTGTGTATATGAAGGTGTGTGCATGTAACTTTTGACCCGTATGTCCGATTTTCATAAATGAGGTACCGTTGGAATCCTTGGATAAGGCCGAGTTCCATACCCCTGATCAAACCCACTCTTGCAGTTCCTCGGCACCGCAATTCTAGTTTTTTTTTATAATTTGACAGCCATACTTTTTTCTAGACTTGGTGACCTCAAGATGCTACTGTTTTGGCATTTTTACAAAGTTTCTCAGATACCATGTGCTTTGTTTCCTCAGTCAACATGTAGACCACTGGCTGAAGGGTGATTCACGGCAAATTAGAGTCATTGCCTCTAATTCAACTATTGGTATGTTTTTTTTCTTTCTTTGGATCTGTCTGCATCAATGCCACCCCGAAGCAACACACACATTATGCACTCATATGAGAGGCTGCAGGCCACAGCTGGGCTGCTATTTAACTATTAAGGCCAATTTCAGCAGAGCAGTGTTGCCCAACAAAATATGACGTAAAATACAAAAAATCTGTGTCTGCTAGGGTGATTAACAAATTACTTTAGTTAAAAACTTACTTCATTGTCTGGACTACCTGCAGATGACCCAGATCATTATTCTTCCTCATACTGTCTCACCTTTAGGAACGATCAAGTCATGTAAACCTGGAATGCCAACACCAACACCAGCAGGATTCTACATGAATGATATTTGGACGTCATTTGTGTGTGCCACCCGTCATTTTGGGGATGTGAATGACAGAACTCAGTGTCTGAAGGACAAGCAAATCTACACAATGGGAGACTCGACCTTGAGACAGTGGTTTGAGTTCCTCTGTGGGGCTGTGCCTAGTAAGTCAAACAAGCACACAAACTGCGTTCACACAGGCACTGAACTCCTGACATGTTAGTAGACATCAAAGGTGTGGACTGTATGTGTGAACACAATGTCAGAATTATTTTCCCAGGGCATCACCTTCACCTGACACTACCAGCCCCTTGGTGCTACTAAGCTTGGGTGTTAACCAAGTGAGTCTATTTGTGAACAACCAGGGGAATTAAAGCAAGAGAGTGGAGGTGTTGATGATGTTTCTGTGAAGTGTTGGATCAGATAAAGCAAAGTACTGTAGAACTATTTTACACCTACATTTGCATCATAGGGTTTCATCAAATTAGTGGTAAATTTGTGTTTAAATACTGTAGATGTCCTAAAATATTGCAACCACAGAATGTGAAGGGAGCAAGGGCACAGGCACAATCCCCCTTAATGTACATACTGTACTGATGCATTACTATATCAGTGCATTATTATGACCGCCGCGCAGCGAAGCGGTCATATAGGTTTAGTCAGATTTTTTTTTTTTTTTTTTTTTTCACATGGCCAAATTTCCGTCAAGGATTCCAGGGACACTGAAAGACCGGGGTACACGAAACCTGGTGGGCATGTAACCCCACATGGATAGCATGGAACCATCGTTTTTCGTTTTGATCTGTAGCCCTCCCACTGGACTGGACCCCCCCGAAAGGAGGGTAGGGCAGACACAGTTTTCTGTGAATATCTCGAGAACCGTGGGGGTTTAGGAGGACCACCTTTTTTTTGTATGTTGATCTCAAGGGGCCATGTCAACCCATTCCATGTATAGCGCCACCTAGTTAAACACAAAAAAGTAAAAATGAGGTGTTGTAATCGCAGGTATCTGTGACCTAACAAAGTCAAAACTGCACAAAATTGGAAGTGTAGGATCATTATGACACCCTCTGAATGCACGCCAAGTTTTGTGGAATTCCGTTCATGGGGGGCCACACAATAAATTAATTTATGTTACTATACACCAACTGGCCTGTAGGTGGCCGGAGACAGTTTTCTGTGAATATCTCGAGAACCGTAGGGCCTAGGAGGACCACCTTTTTTTGTATGTTGGTCTTAAGGGGCCATATCAACCCATCCCATTACCACTTTTTTCATGTATAGCGCCACCTAGTTAAAAATTAAAAAGCAAAAAATTAGGTGTTTTCATCACAATATCTCTGGCTGACATGGTCAAAACTGCACGAAATTGAAAGTATAGGATCATTATGACACCCTCCGAATGCATGCCAAGTTTTGTGAACTTTCGTTTCGAACCGTAGGGCCTAGGATGACCAATTTTTTCGTATGTTTGCCTCCAGGGGTCATGTTAACCCATTCCATATGCACACATGTGCATAAACAGATACACACGCACACACATACATTCACAGTAATCATATGTATGACACATACTCACACAGTAGACATATGTACGCATGCATGCACACACACACACACATAAACAGAAAAATTGAACATGCAGACATGCACACAATTCAAGAATTTCTCAGAATTATGAACAGGCAAGATGGGGGTGGGGTTGTATAAAATAAATTTTACATGTGAAATCTATGAACTAATCATGTTTTGGTACTTGTTGTCTAGCAGATATTGTACCAGTGAGAATTGAGTGTGCATAATGCAATTTAGTGAGACAAAATCATATATGCCTTTCAGCGTGATTTATTTTTGTGGAAAAAATGTGCTGGACTGGGCGGCGGTCATATTTTGTACCGCTCTGCAGTACATCTACTTACTTAGCACTTTAGTTTTTACTTTTTGCCGACCAAATTAATAGGCTATTCTCACATTTTTATATTTAGCACTGCCTTGCTAGTTGCTAGTTTTGTTTTTTTTGGTAACTTATGATCTGTGTGCTGAAAAAGCTTGGGATATATTTTCTTTTTTGGTGACATAGCTTATCTGCAAAGCTCAAAAAAGGTTGCAAAAATATGCAAACTGAAGGCCAAGGGGAATACCAGTCTGAAGTTTTATCCTTTCCTGGGGTACTGGCAGACATCCCTCATAACTTACCGGCACACCACATGTGTGCATATGGAATGGGTTAACATGGAGGCAAACATATGCAAAAAATTGGTTATCCTAGGCCCTACGGTTCTCAAGATATTCACAGAAAACTGGCATGCATTTGGAGGGTGTCATAATGATCCTACACTTTCAATTTCGTGCAGTTTTGACCATGTCAGCACCTATTTTTTCGCTTTTCGTTTATAACTAGGTGGCGCTATACATGAAATGAGTGGTTATGGAATAAGTTGACATGACCCCTTAAGATCAACATACAAAAAAAAGGTGGTCCTCCTAAACCCTACGGTTCTCGAGATATTCACAGAAAACTGTGTCTGCTCTACCCTCCTTTCGGGGGGTCCAGTCCAGCGGGGGGGTCTACAGATGAAAACGAAAAACGATGGTTCCATGCTATCCATGTGGGGCTACATGCACACCAAGTTTCGTGTACCCCGGTCTTTCAGTGTCCCGGGAATCCTTGGCGGAAATTTGGCCATGCGAAAAAGAAGTTAAAAAAAAATCTGACTAAACCTATATGAACGCCGCTTCGCTGCGCGGCGGTCATAATAAAATATACGAACGTCTTGGAAAAATTATTTAAATAGCTTAGAAGAAAGCCACCTTCGGTAGGCTACTCGGCGGGAGGTAGCATGATGTCATTGTTGTTCTTTTGCGCATGTGGGTCAGTTCGGAACCACAAACAGTTCACACTAAAAATTTGATGTAGGCCACATTTTAAAAGGTAATGTGAACAGCTAAACAAAAAAATTGGATCTGAGCAAAAAATCTGAATTGAGCATTAAGACTTATGGTGTGAACAGGGTCTATGATGAATAGAACTGAAATAGATGACGATCAAAAACTCATGAAAACGTACAATCTGGACATTTTATCTGGATATTTTATCATAACTCGGCTTTTGAGGGTTGCCGCTTTGGGTCGAATCAGTGACGCATGCATGTCAGGTCAAAACCAGGCCATTTATTTTCGTGGGTTTTATCACTATGTGGCAGTCTCGCCAGGTCTCGCTAGGTCACTTCCCGGAAACTTTACAGCCAACACACGGTATATCTCCATTTCTAGAAAAAAAAACAGGGATTTTGATGAAAACTAGCCACTGTTTAGCTTGGGATTTCTCAGGAACAGAGGCATCTAGAAATAAACGATTTGTACCCACTGAGAGCTTAAAGTCTCACCTTTCAAACGAGCCATACTATGTGTCCATAGCTATAAAATGGAATACGCTGTGGCTCTACAAAAATTGTCAACAATCATCTAGATTGCTGCCCCTCTGGGCAAAAGCTTCTGAAAACAGTGAGGCATTCAAAGTGTTAATGTATGTTAATGCACATATAATTTGAACATTGTAATAACTGATATATTTGTGAAACGTAACCACTAAAGTTAACCGTTTTTTGTACACTTTTTCCATAAATATGCTATAAAAAGACACTTTTTCCATAAATATGGTATGAAAATATTGGACATATTGAAAATATTGAAAAAATCCAAGAATTGTCAGTGACTAGTTGCCAACTTGCCATGAAACATTTATTTTATCCTTTAATTACTGTACATTAAATAAAACAACAATAACAAAAAAATGATGCTCTTTTAAGCAGGTTCAAAGGTTATATCAGCGATTTCAGACCCAAAAAAGGCCCAAACATAAAAGATCACATTCATTGAATCTTTCCTAACGATCCCCTAGCTGTCTGCCCCATAAGCAGGCCGTCAAAAAAACGTGTCTCTGTAGGCACCCTAGGCTCCGAGATATGTACACAAAACAATTGCTACCAACAAGGGTTTACAAAATAAAGTGTTTCAACCAATAACCGACGATGCGCATTTAGGAGAGTTTTAATTGCACAGGAGGGAGGGGGAGGGAGTAGCGAACTAGCTCTGTGTTTTGTTTGAACATCAACAGAAGTGACGTATCCCCACTATCACTGATACAACCTTTAATTTAAAGGCCTCATGAAACAAAGCCCATACCCTGATTGTGAAACTACCCATATAGCAATATAATAGCCTTGGTGGTATATTTGCTACATCAAAGGAAATCGTCATAGACAAGGCTCAAAATGTCATTACACTTCTGTGATACTATGGAGAGGGTCCCTGCAGACAAACTGAAGTATTTTTAATTTTGTAAGGCTCTTGCTATAGAAGTCCTTACAAGTTGATTATTGAATGCAGCACAAGCTACCGTCAATGGACGCAAAAGGAGGAGACTCAAGTTAATCAACTTGTAAGGACTCTTTTCTCACAATATGGTGGTGACCAGAATAATAAATGCACTGACTGCAAAACAGTCCTTTTTTATACCCTTGCTGTACACTTACATAGTCCGATTAACGTAATTAACATCCCCAACGACAGTTTACAGTTGTTATCATCTAAAAATAGACCCTAAGTTGTTCTTAGACCAAACTTTTCCTGTAAACCACCCATTGTATTTACTGTTACTGTAAGTGAGAAGATATTCCACCCAAGCAAACTTGTATTTTATGAAAACTCCACTCCATTCCGGTCATGTGTGAAAAGGCTTACACACATAGGCTACACCATACAAATATAGTATTCACACATACAAATATAAGCAAACACACATACACGTTACAAAAAATCTTGAAATCTTATAGCTTAAATCTTGAAAGGCATGGTAAATGTTTTCTCAATCAACTTGTTCACTGCTATCACAATCAATGTCCAACAAACGCATGGTCCTCACACTGTTGGTTTATGTCACTGTTGTTTGTCCATCATGCTAAATGGTCATTACACTGTTCTTTCATCTCATAGAACTCAAGCGTATTGCTAGTATTTTGTAGCCTAGAAATCTAGACGCATCCTAGAGGCAGCAAATCACATTTGCTTCCAGGGCTAGTCTAGCAACTCTCCGTTGGCTTGTGAGCTCGAAAAATGAAACTTCTATCAGGCCAATCAAATCGTGTATAGAGTCGTTAGGCGGGCTTAACATAATGATTGATGGCAGAGTTGCAACGGTTTGGCTTGAATTCCCTGCTACAGTACTTGAAAACAAAGAAGATGGATGTTGCTGTTGGCGAACAGTGTGACACGAGTTAAGCTTTTATTAAGTTGGCAAAAGTTTGAACTAGCCAACTAGCTCCGCTGGTGGGAAACGCATGACTCCTATTGCGTGCAGAGGGAATCTGAAAGAAAACCGATTATCCCGCCCCTCGGACTGAGCACTGCGAACGGTGAGTGCCCAGACCCTACATTTTAATGTGGGTCTGGCTCGTCAGGGTAAGTATTCCATGTCCATCACGTCAAAGCATGCTAAGCAACACACTTTTGTTTCCACACAGCTCTAAAACGTATGAACCTCTACTCTGATCGCCAAGTGGGGCCCTTTATGGCAGTGGACGTAGCGAACAACATCCTCCTGCACCACCGCTCACATGGTGCCCCCCGATGCTGCCCTGACGGCCCGATTGCGGCAATGCACTACATCAGTAACCAGATTGATGACCTGGCTGGTGGGCCACACACTGTTATTGTCTTGAATGTATTGGCTCACTTCACCCAATTCCCAGTCTCCTTCTACGCTCACCGGGTGTACCAGATCCGTCGTGCAGTAGTGGCACTGTTGAAACGTGCACCACAGACCAAGGTCATCATCAAGACAGCCAACACAGGGTACAAGGTGAACATTTCAAACTCTTTCCTCTCACCACATTAACTGGAATGCAGACTTGCATGAATAGTTTGAATAGTTTCCTTCTGTGTCTGTGTGTTTGTTTATGTGTGCTCCTTATCTAAGTTTATATGAGAGTATGTGCATCCTTGTACTTTTTCTTTTTCGCATGGCCAATTTTCCGTCAAGGATTCCCATGACACTGAAAGACCGGGGTACACGAAACATTGTGGGCATGTAGCCCCACATGGATAGCATGGAACCATCGTTTTTCGTTTTGATCTGTAGCCCCCCCACTGGACTGGACCCCCCGAAAGGAGGGTAGAGCAGACACAGTTTTCTGTGAATATCTCGAGAACCGTAGGGCCTAGGAGGACCACCTTTTTTTTGTATGTTGATCTTAAGGGGCCATGTCAACCCATCCCATTACCACTTATTTCATGTATAGCGCCACCTAGTTAAAAATTAAAAAGCAAAAAATTAGGTGTTGTAATCACAATATCTCTGGCTGACATGGTGCACAAGTTTCGTGGACTTTCGTTCATGGGGGGCCATACAATAAATAAATTTATGTGTACATTTAGTGACCGTACACCAACAGAGTTTTCTGTGAATATCTTGGATGACCAATTTTTTGCATATGTTTGCCTTCAGGGGTCATGTTAACCAATTCCGTATGCACACATGTGCATAAACAGATATTCACACACGCACATACATTCACAGTGGGGCAGCCGTGGCCCACTGGTTAGCACTCTGGACTTGTAACCAGAGGGTTGCCGGTTCGAGCCCCGACCAGTGGGCCGCGGCTGAAGTGCCCTTGAGCAAGGCACCTAACCCCTTCACTGCTCCCCGAGCGCCGCCATTGTAGCAGGCAGCTCACTGCGCCGGGATTAGTGTGTGCTTCACCTCACTGTGTGTTCACTGTGTGCTGTGTTTCACTAATTCACGATTGGGTTAAATGCAGAGACCAAATTTCCCTCACGGGATCAAAAAAGTATATATACTTATACTTATACAGTAATCATACGTATGACACATACACACACAGTAGATATATGTACGCATGCATGCACAAGCACACACACAGGCACACTCATAAGCACGTGCACGCACGCACACACATACACACACACATAAACACATACATGCACACAACAGGGCTTAAAATTCATTTTTCAAAATGGGGGGGGATTCCCCCCTTAGGTTATTAATGTAGGGGGGATTTACACAATTTGGGGGGGAGGGGGGGTCGATTCTGATACCAAGTCAAGAATTGCGATTTCGATACTTCTTCGATACTTTAAAAAAAAAAGTGTTTGATTTTGGGGCCCCCACCACCCTGACGTCATCAGTAATATATACTGTAGTGGGATCATTCACAACAGTGGACATCCTAGATTCTGCTTGACTCTCTTCACACACACACTGAAAATGATGGCTTATGTGATATGTTTCTATTTCATATATTTTTTTTAATTCATAAAGAGTGCATTTAGTTAATAATGTATTTTTTAATGTATAGCATTTTACTAGTAATTACTAGTAGCTAAACATATTTAGTAATTTGAATGCTTCATCTTGACGTTTAACCTATAACACTTATCTTTAATGTGGTGTGTAGGTCAATGTGGTTGAGTGCACATTGGTGATGAGTAGGTGTAATTGAGTGCCTGTCACTTTAAGAAAATACGTGAGAGTAATTAGCCTCCCTTCAGCCTGACGGTTTTAATTTAGGCTAGTCGCTAGTGAATACAAGTTGTGCATAAGGATATGTGGATGCAAATCATTATGTTTTCTATGTCATTAGATGCAATAAATGTTCAAAAAACTAACAAGTCGAAGACAATCTTTCTGGGATCCAGTGTTGACGTGACCTGAGCTAGCAGGATAGTTACCAAGGAGCTCTTTCCAGATGTAAAAGTTTGCCATGGTTGTGTAGCCTATTTGCGTAAGCGCGAAGTGGTTCTCTCTCTCTCTCTCCCTCCGTGTGTGTGTGTCTGCGTCTGCATGAGGCTGATGATGTTCAGTTCAACTCGGTAGTTGATCCGTCCGGTCAATAGCACCGCATTCACGCCACTTCATGATTATATTAACGTCATCAGACAGGCTGTAAAGTGTATGCGGGAATTTCTCGCATTATGATGGCTAGAGTTGCGGGACTTGAACAAATTATGCGCAATACCCGCAATCCCGCAGTGAAATTTAAGCCCTGACACAATTCAACAATTTCTCAGAATTATGAACAGGCAAGATGGGGGTAGGGTTGTATAAAATGTACTTTACATGTGAAATCTATGAACTAATTATGTTTTGGTACTTGTTGTCTAGCAGATATAAGTGAGAATTGAGTGTGCATAATGCAATTCAGTGAGACAGTTAGAATCATATATGCCTTTCACCTTTTGTTTTTAGCCAGCAGCCAGACCAGCAGATACCCTGACTTTGCTGAATTACTGAAGCTAAGCAGGAACAAAGTAGGAAATGAACACAGTTTGACAAGCGTGACTTATTTTTGTGGAAAAATGTGCCGGACTGGGCGGCGGTCATATTTTGTACCGCTCTGCGGTACATCTAGTTATTATTTATTATTATCTAGACATATCGAAGCTACACAAAGCCTTAACTCAGGGTATAAGTTAAGTGATGCCACGATAGCAGTTATGTGATATTTGTAAAACTACAGTAGGCTTTCAGCTCAGATCTGTGCGTGTTCTCTGTGTTGGGTAGCCTGACCAGCCAAACCCACATCAAGATGTAGGGTCTGGGAACTTACCATAGGCACTGCTCAATGCGAGGGCAGGATAAACGGTTGTCTTTCAAATTTTTTCTGCACGCATTAGGATAGCGCTACAACCGGCTATAATGAGTCCCATGCATTTTCCCACCAGCGGAGCTAGTTGGCTAGTTTATCAAACTTTTGGCAATTTAAAAAAAGCTTAACTCGAGTCGCGAGTCAAAGACCGCTGTTCTTCCAGCAGCAGCATCCATCTTCTTTGTTTTCAAGTAGCAGGAAATTCAGGCGGAAATTCACCGTCGCCGACTCTATACACGGTGTGATTGGCCTGATAGAAGTTTCATTTTTCAAGCTCGCAAGCCAACAGAGAGTTGATAGGCTACCCTGGCTGCAAACTACATTTGCTGCCGCTAGGGTGCGTCTAGATTTCTAGGCTAGGTGTTGGGATGATGTTGGCCAATCATGAAATGTGGAGACACACAAGACCGCCTACCATAAAACTTCAAATAATGGCCGAGTCCCAAATAGACGCCTGTCTCTTTTAAACGCCTGGTGTGGCTACAGGTTTGAGTTAAAGGCTGGTCTCAAATAGAGGCCTGGTCTGTTTTTTAGTTTTGGGTTGTATTTAATCTTCTAAAACATGTCAGATCGTCTGTTTAAGCCAGTATGGTGCAGACTGCGCACGCTAACGTTATGATTAGATAGCATTAAAGGACTGCGGCGGGGAAAAGGTAGAGTTCCAAATTGTATAACTTTTTTCAATATGAACTATGCCTATATGTCCGACTTCCGATTCCGATTCATCCCTTTTGTTTCAATTTTGCGGATAGGCCGATGGTAAGCTTGTTTTTATGCTTGCAACAAAACAAAAGGGTTCACAAACGTTATTCTTTAGCCTATTCTAAATGCGTACCGCCATGGCGATAAGAGAAAGAAGTAGGCTAGCTGACTGTTGTCAAATTTGCCAACTAAAATACGGGAGAAACGATATGGTTCATGCTCTCTCATGCTGTTTCATTTGTGCTGAAAAGGAGGGAGAATGAAACATTACTCACGTTCCACTTTTTGCATAAATAATTCCTGAACGGTTTTGGTCAGGGCTGAAAATGCAACTGTATTTGACAAAGGACAGATATAGGTTTCTAGTGACAAAATATGAGCTTTCAGTGTGATACGATCTCTTTGTAAATTATGTTTGATTAAAACTTGTTTCATCTGTTCTGGCTATCCCTGCTATTTGGATCTTATCTCACTGAATGAACAACATCTCAACACTAAATGAATGATGATCCGTAATTGTCATCGGATAGCCAGCTAGTCATATGGGTAGACATTCAGTGTGTTTGAAATAATTAATTTGATAATATTTTCCATCTTTGCAGAGGGAAAGTTTTGTGTAAAGGGAATTAAAGGCCTGTCTCATATAGACGCCTGTCTCTAATACTACCCGGGGCAGTTTGGCGATTTGGGAAAATAAAAGCCCAGGTTATTATTTGGAGTTTTACGGTATATTAAAAAAACGATTACTTCCGCATTTATGAGCGATAGCGTAATCTTGACTGCGGTCATTTTTAGTGTCTAGCACAGGGATGGGCAACTTTGATGATGGAGAGGGCCACAAAATGTTCTTGTCGCTGTCAGAGGGTCAGTGACCGCGCACAACACGTCCACCACTGAGATATCAGGAATCAGGAGTATTAAATATATATACAGTATGTCTGTACAGTTTATTAAACCAACATGCATTAATTTAATATT
This sequence comes from Alosa sapidissima, assembly GCF_018492685.1. Classification (NCBI taxonomy): domain Eukaryota; kingdom Metazoa; phylum Chordata; class Actinopteri; order Clupeiformes; family Clupeidae; genus Alosa; species Alosa sapidissima. The sequence goes on along the minus strand of NC_055957.1, from coordinate 47,040,184 downwards.
TTCTATACTCAAATGCACTTTTAATATTGCTTCTATTCACCAATTAACTTGAAATAAACAAAAAATATTACACATTCACAATAAACCTTTTTTCCACTGTAATGGGTAATTGTGACTTGTAAAAAGGCTCTGTTGTTAGTGTAACTTTACCAGGGTTCCCAAGTCAAATGTAAAATTCCATGACTTTTCCCTGACAAAAATCCTGAATTTCCATGACCAATCAGGAAATTAAAAAATGGGCATTGAAAAAACAGGGCTAACTACAACCACTCAAGCAAGTAGTAACAGAAAAAGCTAATAACTTAATAAACACCAATGTTGCGTGTAAATATAATTGTATTATTGTATTTTGGCAAGCCAATGTTAAACTCCTACAACAAAATTCCCTGATATTCCATGACTTTGCCCCTTAAATATATAATTCCCTGACGTTCCATGTCTGGAATAGACTTCATTAAAATGCTGATGATATTCCTGAAATTCCATGACCCGTGGGAACCCTGCTTTACTTTGAGGTCGGCTACGACAGTAGCTCTAGCAGCTCCAATGTTGCCTATTTTTAGTTATCTTCGTGCATGGTGTTGTAGTGGTGACTTAAGTTGAAATCTTTCACGGCTGATTTAGTTTCTAAGCATAGCCTACTACACATAAGTTGACTTTGAATTCTGTGATAAGATCAGCTGTTTCCCACCTTGTCTGAAATGTATGATTCTGAGTTTTCTTTATAAACCACTCTCTGTATCTCTTCCTCGCTGGCTGTAGTGAAGAAAGCTTGATTCCGCTGGATTTTTTATATAGGAAGCGCCCCTATCGGTGGACTGTATCATTACAATAAGGATCCGGTTCAGATGTGGTAAAAACCATGTGAAACAAACATTTTAATCAGTCCCTCCAGGAATTTGCGATGTTGCGATTGCAACAATTAACGCAAATTCAGCAAATCCTTTTGTCCAAACACTGCAACTTTGACCAATCATCGGAGTTTCCCTGTGAAATTTCACCTGCCACAACAGTCCCTCCTGCAGAATATTGAGACTGCCCTATAACGTTATCATTCTTCAGTTTTGATGACTAGAATCGCGAATAGAATAGATGAAATAGAAGGCCAACGTTATGATCTGCTTATTTGCATCTCTCAACCTGGTGTTGCTAACCTACCTTGGCTATGAAAGTAAGTTAAGGCCTACTTGGTTTAAGCCTTAGGCTGACATTTGTAGGCTATGCAACCCATTGGCAAACGTTCTGGAGATGTCCTTTTAGCTCGTGTAGTGCAATCAAAATCATAGAAATTATTGCAATAACAATGCAAGACATTTACGTCTTCTATTATCCAAGAATGATTTCATTCAAGTTATTTTTTAACATTTATTTTAACTAATGAAATAGAAAACATGTCGAATTGCATCCACATATCGTAAGAGATGCAAGCCCTCCAATCCACTCAGAAATGTAATTAGGCTACTCTCACGTCCGTAAAGTGACAGTGACAATATGAAATGACTAGATACTTAGTTATTAGTAATGCAGGTCACAGAATATGAATTATTAAAAAGATATGAACTTAATATGAATTACAAAATATATGAATGTATTGAAACATATGACCTTTAGAGGTGGCTGTCTTTTTTTGAACAGTTCTACAAAAGGTTATACTGCTTTGTGAAATAGCAAAGCATTTACACAAATAAAGTAGGTCTACTTTAATTTTCTGTAATCCTTACTATTTACTTTTACTTATCCTTCTTAATAAGCATCAAGATGATCAGTGTGATTTTGGTCTTACAAATGTTAATTGCCTTCAATTAAAAAAAAAATCGTAACTATTTTTGCAATTTTCACTACCTCCCGCAATTTCTTCGCAACAAACTGCTAAAAACACAGCAACTTCCATCGCAATTTTTTAGAAAAGTTGGCTCAAAATTCAGGCATTTTAGGTCGCAACAATCTCAAAAAATCCTCGCAAAATCCTGGGGGGACTTTTTAATGACATTTCAAATTGATCCGCGGGCCACACTGAGTGACGAGGAGGGCCCCATCCCTGGTCTAGTCTATAACATCAAATAAATTGATTGCCATCAGATGTTGTATTGTATGCACGTCCAACAACACTGTTAAAGCGCCTGCGAGATCCAAAATGTTTGGAGAGACGGAGCTCCACCTGTAAGATATATGACAATCAGTTTTTCAAGATAATTGATTGGTCAGTAGGCGGTAGTTTGACACGACTTGAGCTATACTTAGCACATAACCAGGGGGGTATTCCATCAACCTCGCACGCAAAGGCGGCGCTTAACAGAAATAGCCTGGCTTGAACTAGCGTAGACTTTCACTTGGGGCTGAAGCCGTTCCATTAACTCAAGTTAGCGGCATCTTGGCCTCGTTTGTTCAAGCGAGGTTTAGTAACAATCTTTGGTTTAGTTCAGCTTTATCTCTGCTCGTGCACGAGGTAGAAAAGTAGACCAAAACAGTAGATTGATGAAAAGACGATATATGTCGTAAAATTAAGACAATACTAGACGATTCCTGTTCGATAGGCAAGCGCCATCTACAGGATTTTCATGGAAAGTCATCAAATTTAACATCGAGAGAAAAAAATAGATTGCCTACAGAAATTGGAGAATAATGAAAGCATACATTTGCTAATGGTTTGAAATCAATTGCGAGTTTGGTTGGCTTCACTCTTGAACACATAGACTATAGTCTATGCTTGAACAAAACGAGTGAATGAATAAATGGTATAAACTCAAATACAACTTTGGCATATAGGCTATTCAAAACTATCTATAGCCTACGTTCTTATATTAAAAGAGTTCACTCCAAATTATTGTCTAGGTTTAGGTGGTCATAAAATAAATTAGTATTAAAGGAACCGTATGTAAGAAAAATATTTCAATTAATCATAAAATGGCCCTGATATGTCACTAGACATTAAGAAATCATGTTCATTTCAAATACTTATATCACTGACAACAGTAGTCCGGCCAGGATATTGTCATTTAAAAAGTGAAGTTGCAGCCCTCAACTGATGTTGATGTTGTGTTTTGTCATGTCATGTTGTGTTTTGGCCTGATGCGCCACCCTCCACCTATCTACTAATCACGGGGAGGGGATACACCGCTCTTCAGTATTTTGAAAGTGATTGCAGTACCAGATTTGGCCACAATCTTACATATGGTTCCTTTAACATAATAGCCTATTGTCTCCCATAAGTTATCTGAAATGCAATGGCTTTCAATTTAATTTATGCCTAGTATTTAATCTGTGTAGCACACAGTTGATTTGATATTAAATATATCGTTGACACATGAAGCAGTTTTAATTATTAGCTGCCTAGGCTGCAGAATAATTATCCTTTGGCTTGCATCAGATATAATATAGCCCCACTGGCAAATCTGTCACTGAACAGCCTACCAAATGTGCATGACCCTTTATCAGCAGTAGACATATGTCTTTCATCAAAGATTATAACTAAAAACAGGGCTCCGAACCGGTTCAAGGAACGAAAACCGAAAACGAACGGCATTTTACAGAATTTTACGAGGAGCGGAAACGGAAACGAAAACAAAATGGTCTTCAACTGTTCCGGAACAGAAACGTTATTCTGAAATCCACAAAACCGGTTAATAACGTTTTTTTTTTCGTTCTCTATATATTTGCTAAAATTTCACAAAAGCATATCCTAAGTGTTCTACTCGTTTGATTGTAGGCGAACAGCCTAATAATTTGATTTCTGCAGTTTGAAAAAAAACAAAAAACGAATAAATGGACATTTGGTCCAAATGTGTATATTTTGTCTTGTTGTTGTAATGTAACCTATCCGTCTGCCACTTAGGATCTTAGGCCAGCTCGTAGCGTAGGCTACTGAAACTGATTTGGAAATTGTTTGTAGCCTCTGCGTAATAGCCTATTTTGCCTGTCCACGCCTTGTCATTTTAAAATCGGGATTTGAAATGTTTGCACAATTATAGCCTATTCTATGTAGAAGAGTTAAACGGGAAATTTGAGATAGGCCTTGTCAGCAACAGACAGGTTCGTTTATAAACAGGGTTGGAATTATAGCGCAAGCCTTTGAAGATGGATAAAACCAGGTAAGGAGTTAAGCACGTATCCAGAAATATTTTTGATAAGAAATTATTTATAGGCATAGGTTAGGCCTACAGTAAGTCTGTAGGCTATGGGATGGATAGCCCATCTGAATGTTTTTGGATGCCGCCTGTGATTTATTATTTTTGGGCATAGCTACGGTATAGGCTAAATCAAGGGGAAATAATGAGTACGTCTATTCTAAGGTAAAGTCCACAAAAATAGACTTGATAGGCCCGCCAAACACTGCCGAAACTTTAAGAACAAACGATATTTTGCATTCCGAACCGGTTCAGGACCGATATGTTGGTGGCGGAACGCATGCAAGAACGAAAACGTTAAACATAGGCCTACCTGAACCGTTCGGAACGGAACGTTTGAAAAATAATTTCGTTTTCAAGCCCTGACTAAAAATGCCATTATCAAGGTGATAAACAATGTAGCCTTAATACTTTGTACGGGAAGCGAACCTGCGAACACGCAAGAATGTAATTCCTTCATACCGTCTCGCTGCACGTTACACCACCACCGAATGTAAGTGACGCAGAGTAGCACGATTCCTAGAACCACACGCATGTGAAGTTAAAACATGTTTAATCGTATAATCTTCATACATTCTTTGGAGGTAGTGAATGTGTAAATCCATGCTTTGTGCACTGTCGGAAAAAAACATTTCTATAGGCCTACTTCTATTTTTGAAGTTTTAGGCTACAGGTGACGAGAGCACAGGTTGACGGAACCATCTTTTTGGACTCGTTTTCCGACTGATTGTTTTTTTTGCAACACAGCTTAATTTAGCTTGAAAGTTAACCTGCAACGGAGCAGGTTAGTTCTGTGGCATAAATTCCCATGGTTACCAAGCTGGGATTCACGTTAACCTCATTAATGGAACGGAATTCTCACTAAAATTAGCGAGACTTATCGAAATAAGCCAGGTTTGGCCTTTAGCGAGGTTGATGGAATACCCCCCTGCTCCTGACCAGGTTTGGTTGGCAGCGACGCTAAAACAGAGCCACTTTTGTGTCACAGCATACTCTGGCTTTGAGCACAACATACCTCGCTAACCCACTAATCAAGCTTTGTAGTATACCCCACTGATGGGGTATGCCAATGTTATTGTTAAGAACTGGGTCTTTTGAACAGCCTCTTTCACTGTTTTTTCATGTTGAAATGTGTCTGTTTACTAAGGAGCCCGGGAGGTATCATGAAAAAAAAAAGGTAAAAAAAAAAAAAACTGAGAAAAGGTATGTACTTGGGACAAACACTGACTAGGTTTGCGAGATCTTGAGTTTGTTTTGCGAGATCTCGAGTTTCTTTTGCGAGATATTGAGTTTGTTTTGCGAGATCTCGCAAATCCATCAATGCATGAGAACCACAAACGTTCCGGAGAGCTTCAGCCACTGAAATTAGGTTGCAGTGCCTTATTTTGCCAGCAAGAGGCGAACAAGAGCAAAACTAACGAGCTGCGCACATAAATGCAGGCCAGGCTGCAGTGTCATTGTCAGCGAAATCACTGAAAGAGACCTCAGAAGTGCGCTTACGTTACGTTTGTTAGTGATGGATCGACAAATAGCAACTTATTTTAAGATGGGGCTCAAATACAGTCTACATTAGGCTACATGTAAATTGAGCTGTAGGCTACATTATGTTAATTCAAAGATTGAAGTTAAGAGAAGGCCTAGGCTATTGTCTTTTGCTCCGACTGGAAGGCTATTTTAAAATCAGGGCCGGTTCTCGGAGGGGGGGTTGCAACGGGAGCACCCGCACTGGACCCGGTCAGGAAGGGGGGCTCAGAAAAATAAATAATCATTAAACGCTTTCTGTGGTGATTCTGCATTAAGTGCATTCAATGATGTGTCTCGCTTACCAGCTTAAGGCGTTGTTGCTTGTTGTTTCTGGCAGTTTCCCTATTGGCTGATAACAGTTTATTTTTAAAAATGTATCAAAAGTTACCCCTCCCCCGTAGGGAATAGTAGGCTACGTTAGCCCATCTGACTGCAAGTGTCAAGACATGAGATTATGAGATTCTGTTCTCGGTAGCAGTAGCGTAGCCAGAAATGTTCAAATGGGTGGCCATACAAACATTAATCATAGGCATGCTATATTTATGACATAAAAGTGGAATTTAGTTTACCAGCATTGTGTTGATAATTGAAGTGTCTGTAGTGGTTTGGCTGGAGTTGGTTCAGGTGTGTATGTGTTTTGGGTTACTCATCTTAAAGTGTGTATCTGTGTGTGTGTGTGTATTTGTCTGCTTTGCAGGATTTAAACCGCAGTGACTGGTTAGCCATGCAGCTGGATCAAATCCTCCGCGAAGTATTCCGTGATGTGGGAGTTTACATCCTGGATGTGTGGCAGATGACTGCTTGTCACTATAATGCAGACGATCTCCATCCTGCCCAAGTGATCGTCCAAAACGAAATTGACATTCTGCTCTCCATTATCTGCCCCCAGTAAGGAGGCAGGCCCATGTTATGAGAATATTGAAATATGGGATATTTACGGGAAAATATTGAAACGGGAAGACAGCAGGGAAAAAAGCAAAAAATATGTGAGGGTTGATTACAAAAAATGTAATCGAACAGAAGTGGGGTGGGCAGAACATGGTTTAATCTGTGTCAGATGCCTTAGTGTCCTTTTTTGCATAAAACATTAATTGTTTTCTTCTTGATTAGCTACTTGCTTGTGCTGTATCTGACTTGTACGTTACTTTGGACCAAATGACTATATGTAAATGATGTACTGGTACATGATATGACTGCTGCATGGTGTTGGGGCTGTAGCCAACATGGTGGATGGGGTGGGGGTGCAACGTTTTTCCAATATAGAATATGTGGATCTTTTTGGTGTGTGAAACTATTTTCAGACAGTCTTATTGTTGTGTATGTGGTTTCATGCACTGTGTGTGTTTATGTTCTTGTTGTTCTTGCTGCGCATTGGTGACGTTGATGTGATTGATTGCGGTTGACTGATTGCGGTTAGTAAAAGAAAGCTTATGTTAAACCCTTCGTCTGGTCTTCATTACCAAATGCGGTATTAAGGTTGAATGTGTGTATATAATTATGATATACACAACACTTATGGTACCATACTTAAACTTTTACATTCAGCTGTGGAGTAGGCCTACCAGAAAGCTTTTAATCACAGCAGTAAAATCACACTACAGCCAATACATGTTTTGCACTTGATGTGAAAAACATAAACTGCTCAAGCATTAACGAAATTCCCAGAAAGGATTCAATAGAATGTGTCTTTTAGAAAGTTACTCTCCACCTTAATGTTTCTATAGGTGTTTTGTTGAAAGTAAAATGTTCCAAGACCAACAAATATGTTTTTTTTGTTTCTTAAAGAGCATTTACCTGTGTCATCTGAGCATCTTCTGAGGACCCTGACAATTTTAACAAATGGAAGTTTAACCTGTTATGGGATGGCTGAAATTCCTTGTTTTTTTTTAAAGACTCCTCTTCATCTGGTAGTTTGTGCAAAAAAGCAGCTGCCTCCTCCACTGTAAACCGGTTCTTTCCCCCAAACATGTCCACAAAACTTTGCAAAACTTCATAAAAGTTGACAAATGCTAAATAACTCCCCAAACTCGCAATTCAAAGCTCGCTCTTTGAAGCTGACGCGAGCACATTGCAACTTCTCTGGGAGCACATGGTAGGGTGCATGTGTGTATCATGGCCACAACCTAACACAACCATCATGTCATATGTCGTTTGAATCGTCTCCTTGTTGGCTAAAGCGTTAGCGGGGTCTCGTAACATGGAATTGCAACTGGTTCAAGCAACTGTTGATCAAAGTGAAGGTGGTCAAAATGGTATGCAGAGGCATCATTGGGTTTCCGGCTATCTATCTCAGTCTCTCGGGAACCAATTGACCTGTCGCTAAGCCCCCCCCCCCCCCCCCCCCCCATTGTTACCGTGTGAAAACTCGGACAAACAAACCAGACTTGATTAGAAATACATTGTGGACAATGGCAACGGACAATATATGAAAGCAGGCTTTGAGGACGTTTTGATCGATAAGAGGATTTACTTTCCTCCAGATGCTATCAAAAGGGACTTAATTATGCTATGGAGGGGTGTATTCAAAACTTTAGAATACATACAAGGTGACAAGCAGTTGTGGCGAGTAGACGTGCAAATCACCGTGCAAAAACCACTGACGTTAATGCTAGCTAGCTAGCTAGCGGAAGATTGATACTAAGATATGTTAAGTTACGTTAATATTTGATGTAGTAAGAATATAGTAGTTGGTTAATGAGCATTTTCATCTTGGGATTTAACAGGGAACCTGTGCCCATGTTGTTGGCTTAGTAGCCTACATTACATCGAGCTGTTGTAAACGCGAGAGACGTCCTGTAGCAGGGCTGGACTGGGACTAAAAAATGGCCCGGGCATTTTTGGCCATGGCGGCCCACCATGATTATTTATACGATATACTGAGGCACACAACATACCAGAGGATACAGTATATGTGCACATTTATCATCCATTTCGGGAAAGCAATGTTTCACTGATATTACATGATAGTAATAACTGTAAGCTGTAACACCTTCAAACTATAACTTTATGGCAAGCTAAAATAACACTAAGTTGTACAGTGAGTCTACTCATAGCATTATTTGAAAACAAAGGCTATTAAAACACACACACACACACACACACTAGGGTGACCACCTCCAAACCAGCAAGGACGAGGTTGTGCACAAAACTCTACTATTATTATGCATGTTTTAAGTCTGACTGAATAAAATGAGTCCTGTAATTATTTCCTATGTTGAGCATTTACACGCTTTTAGCCTACAATCTCCCCAGATACTATCAAGTGAAGATACACACATCCCAAAACATTTTCATTGTTACGGGCTATCAGAATTTATGTGTCATTCTATTGTCTTTCTGAGTGCGTGCGTGTGTAGCCTACGTGTGTGTACCTGCCTGTATGCGCACAGAAATGTGATAGGTTTGCTTATTGTACTGCGTCAAGATTGACAACAATTTCGACCAATCATGACTGACTTTATATCTCAAAAAGTTGAGTGCGTTCTGAGGCCGACCAGTCGTTGATTTGTTGTGGATAATTTATTTAATTTTTTCTCTTCTCCGCGTCGACGACAATCGGATAGCGCAATGTAAAATGCAGATGGCTTCTTTGCTACTGGTGCATGTTGCAGAGAAACGCTCAAATGCATGTCAATCGAAAGCGGAGGAGCAGGTGGTCACCCAGCCCTCCACACACACACACACAACAGCCCTCCCTGCATGAAATGTCCCTCTTCGTTCTGCTAACATTTACAGTAGCTATTCTGACCTCTTCCTCAATTTGTCCCTGCTGGGTAAAGTCTCTCTCCTCCTCCTCCGTAACGTCTTTCCCCACCTCCTCCGAATCCACTTCTCCTTCCTCTGTCACTACACTGCACATCAAACGTAACGTCTCTCTCCTCCTCCTCCGAATCCACCTGTACTTCGCCTTCCTCTGTGTTACTACACTGCACATCAAAGCTATGTTCCACTTCAGCCTGTGCACTCGATGTCGATGGCCCTGCACCCGCTGTAACAGTCGACCTTGGGGTGAACATTTCTGTGATTTTGACACATTTTGCTGTGTTTGGCATTTTTAGCTTTTTGTCTCGCAGCTTCTGTGCGCCCCCCTTGCGCTTTTGTGGTTTATTAGGCCTACTATCCATTTTCACAATTTCACAGACGGAAATTATTACCCCCAAAAGAAATGGCTAGCCCCGCTATACTAATTCGCGGCGCCTCTGGGGCAACACGGAGCAAATAACCTCTGTATATCTCGTGAAAGCCACCGCGAACTCAGGGAAGGACAATATGCGAGTGGCGGGGCCTGCGGACTTGAGTGTTAACGTAACTGGACCGCTCTCAATGTCCCTGGTTTGATACAGATCTGACAGAGACGAAAGGAGGGAATAAAAATCAATATCTGCATGAGTACTGCTGAGGCCAAAGTGTAGGCGGGCAAACGGAAAGAGGCGCTGGCCTCTGTCGAGCCCGTATGGGGAACGGACACCTGGGGATAGACACTATAGGGGTGGCTGACTGACTGAGTGTGAGCGGAAGGGAAGGAGCTGATGAGAAGCCGAAACCGGATAGGGTGGTGGCACCAATCCAGGAAAAGAGGGGTGAGGGAAAACCAGGGACGCGGTCCTCGCTGGGGAAGAGACGCGGGCGCGAATGTGGTTCGCGCCGGTGGGAGAGGATAGGGAAAGGGCAAAGGCAGCGACGTGGTCGCTACGAGGTGAGGGGAGGAAGTTGCACAGCACCCTGGGTCGGCAGAGAGAAACGAGGAGAGGGTTGATTAGCTGGAACAGAGAAAGAGACAGCTGTAGCAGAGAGCAAGGTAGAGGGTTGCGCGTGGGCACCCATAACTTGCTGAGTCGGAAAAGCATGCTATAGAGACAGAGGGAGAGACACTGGAGGAACAGAGCTCCATGCTGCGGCGCTGGTGCTCGGTTGCTCGGCGAAAGCGAAAGGGGATCGAGTTCCTGCTCAACGCCCTGACTGGGGAGAAGCTCAGGAGAAAAATCGGGAAAATATTGTCCTTGGCTTGAAGTTGTTGGTGAATGGGTTAGGAGCACTTGGGAAGCTTGCTGCTGGGAATCTGAATGTTGGAGAAGGTGGAACAGGACTGCTTTCCTTGCAGAACGGGGAATAGAGATCCCATGTGCATCCAACTCAGCTCTGAGGGTTGAAATGGTCCAAGGATTGGTTCTTCTTCTACGGGTCGTGCGGCTATAGCTGCCCTGTGAACCCGGCGATTGGAAGCCCTGGGGAAGCCAACCTGTGCGAATGGTGTCTTGGCTCCAGAGGAGATGCAATTTGACGCGGCCGCCCACGACTGGGAGCAGCGGGACCAGGAAGAGCGGGTGGAGTGGGAGGAATGACTGAAGAGTCATCCTCGAAATCACTACCGGAGGCATGTGAGTTGAGCTCCATAATAACTAGCTTAGTCACGTCTTTTGCGAGCAGAGTAGCACGTCTTTGCAAGCAAAATCACACTGATGCTGCAACTTCGGCAGGTAGACTGTGAATAAATAGCCTGACTAATTGAAGAGGGAGGCGTGGCAAATTCAGTCATGCTCCTTCCGAACTTCCGTTTGTAAACGCCATTATAACAGTTATATTGCACTATATTTTGTGGATAAATTGGTTCTAAAATAAATATAAAGCATTGTTATTGGTGAAAGGTTGTTTTATTAGCATAATTGTTCAAAAAGAGTTCATAAAGAGTTATTTTTTTGATAATAACTAAATCTTTATCATGGATATATATATATATATATATATATATATATGATATCATATAAATGCTAATAATGTCAAAGTAATTTTAAAATAATAAAATATTAATTTCTTAACAAATACTGCTAATTTGATGCTGTTTAACTCATTTATCAATGGCTCACTGTCACTTTAAGCATTGTGTCCACATGTTTAGTTCTCATAATTTTGCCAGCTTCACTCAGATATAGCCTATGGCTGGTGCTTTGCCTATGGCTGTGCCCTCTCACAGTTAAAAAATAGCGAGCAGCCTATGATAACCAAATGAAATGCTCGGCGGGCCGGATTAAAGTGTGTGGCTGGCCGGATAGGGCCCAGAAACTGCCTAAAAAGTTTGTCAATCAATGTAGAGCTCAGTGAAAATGTAAAACATGCAGAACATGCTGTAGATGTATTATCTTCTCTGCACTATTTGTCAAAGGTGGGGGGATTGTAGCCGTCTGTTAACTTCACTGTGGCTGAAATCCCAATGGGATCATAAAGCAACATTTGCATATAGCTGGCAGGGGATCAATCTCTAATTTCCATCAGAGAAATGTGTGTGTGTGTGTGTGTGTGAGAGAGAGAGAGATAGAGAGGTGTCCCATTATCCACAAATTATTCACAGTTTAAGGTAATTTTCCCAAATGGATAAAGATACTGTAGACTTAAGTACAGAAGGAAAGCACAAACTAATTGTTTAGAGACATGGGTAAAATGATTGCTAAAAGTAGGACGCAGACATATTACAGAGACCATGGTTTTGCTTGGCTCATTCTTCCAGGAATTCTTCCAGTCTCCTGAAACAAAAGAATATCATGAACACTACAGGTGGGTCTCAAAAAAATAGAATATTGTGGAAAAGTTCATTTCCTCCCCTAAACTTTAGTTCAAAAGTGGATCTTTCATATATTCTAGATTCGTTAAATATAAAGTGAAATATTTCAAGCCATTTTTTGTTGTAATCTTGATGATTACGGCTTACAGGTCATGAAAACCAAAAATGAGTATCTCAAAATACACTTTATATCTAATGAATCTAGAATATATGAACGATCAACTTTTTGATAACTTGGGGGTAACTTTTCCACGATATTCTACTTTTTTAAGACCCACCTCTATACATGTTTTACAAGAATCTTTCTGGTAATTGAATGTATTGATCATCCGTCTTTGATTTCCACTATTTAAGGGATTCTACTCTCCATGTTAGTGAGTCCCCCACTTTCTTTCTAACTACTGACACATGCAATTGTATGCACACATTTTGTTATTTTCTTACAATAGATTTTTTGATTAACCTTATCTCTGTTTTCTAATCTAATCTAATCTTACTGAGCTGGCTGTAACACATACCTAAATCGGATATACAAGTTCAGCCTCTTTTTCAATTACTCTTTATTTGATATTAGTGTAGTGAATGTGACATACATAATTCACCCTTGTTGTTACCGTTCATTATGAACACAGCACTTTGTTCTTCACGTGGTTCTTCATGCAGTGATAAACTTAATATGTTATGCATGTCATTTACTGTCCTTAGTCTCTTCATGTAAGTATGATTGTTCAGGGATTGCGGCCCCTTTAAATGTTCTGAATGTGTAATGACGTTGAGTCCCATGCCTGTTGTGTTGCTGGACAGTGCCATTTTTGATTTCAGTGTTTTTCCTACGAAAATAAACAACATACGCATTTGTGTGCTCAACGTGAGAAATTGTCTCTTGCGATTTACTGCAATTTCCACACTGCCAACATGGGCTAATTGTCAACCCCGCCAAGTGCCAGTTTGGTCTCTCCACCATTGACTTCCTGGGACACCGAGTCACTAAGGACGGTGCAGTCCCTCTCCCATCAAAGCGGTCACCAGGGGCGGACTGGGACCAAAAATCGGCCCTGGCATATTTGGCCCAAGCGGCCCTCAAATTGGTCGGGCACACCTAATTAAATACAGAATCTTTGCATTACCCTCAAATATGTGTATTTTCAATTGTCATGGAGCACTGAAAGTGATGTAGGCCTCACTCTGACTGATCAGAGGTAGGCATGGAGCACATGATCTCCATATTCAAGTAGGCTATACATTGGGCATCGCTTTCAAATGGCCACTTCAGTCGCGCATTACGAGGCGTGAAGCTGCGTGAAGATTTAGTACCACTTTCAGCCACTGTGCATCGCTCTGACACTGTACATCGCTCTGCCTGCCGCCCCATTTAGGCTACTTGGGTATGGCTTAAGGCTTGACTACTGGTAACGAAAATCGAAATCGACATTTTCTGTCTACATTATTGTCAGTGTTGGGGTAACGCAACTACGCAAATCAAAACAGTGGTGTGATAATTGAGCCAGTAGAGAAATAACTGTTCAGAATTAATCTGTAGCCTTGGGTAGGCTTCTGCGACGTTTTTAACAGGCTACGCTATAGAGGCTTAGACAACTATGACCCACGTTTTGGTTTCGTAAATTAATTTGCCCTACTTCTTGACTGCAATGTAGTCAATTGACTGCTTGACATGTCATTTTTATTTATCTGCTTTATGCCGCAGAATTACATTCATATTTGGAACTTACATAGGCCTAGTCCAATGCATCGTTACACTACGTTAGTGTTTTTTCCAAAACCATAGTAGCAACGAACGTTCGCAACCACTATCGTAAAGTTGTGTAGTTGAGGGCGAAGCTGCGAGGCACCCATTGTGTTTCTACCTTTTCTTATTATTACGCTTCCGCAATGGGAGTCTATGGCAGCCCAAATGAGTGAAATTTGGCACACTGATTAGGGACAGTCCCATGATTCATGTCACCAAGTTTCATGTCGGCAACTCGAACCCTCTAGCGCCACCAACAGGCCAAAGTTGGAAGTGTGTTCACTCACATAACAGGAAGTGAGTGAACACAAACAGGAAGTGAGCTCATATCTCAGCAACCCATTCATCTGTCATAACCAAACTTAGTACATGTACTCAGGACCCAATCAGGGGGACGCTCAAGAAATCTGGTGACCTTTGACCTCTAGGGGGCGCTGTAATTAAGAAACATGCCTTTTGGCCTGTAGCTGCTGTTGTGCTTAGAATTAAAATGCACTAGTGGTTTCAGGTAATACTGTTGGAGGTCCTTAGGCCAACCCAGGCCAACTTGTGATGTCATCATAATTGATTCGGCCGCCATATTGGATTTAATCAAAAACATCAAAAAGTTTTCACAGGTCACAAATTTCATCTGATCTTCACCAAAATTGGCACAGACCATCTTCAGACCATAACCTATCAATATATTGCTTTCTGGAACAATTGACAAAAGTAGTCTTCCGTAACAGCCAATCGAAATTGCCGCCAAACAGGAAATAAGCTCATATCTCATCAACCCTACTATGTATCATAACCAAACTTACTACATAGATTCATGACCCCATTAGGAGGACGCACAAAACATTTGGTGACCTTTGACCTGTAGGGGGCACTGTAATTAGCAATATTGCATTTTGATCTGTAGTTGCTGATGTGTTTTATCGATCTTTTATTTTTTGATGTGAAACTGATGACAACATGTTCCATCTAGTTCATTCTAATGCGTGCATGCAACGGCAGGGCGGGGTGGGACGGGCAGGGGTGATTAGGTGGGGGGGGCTGGCTGGCGGAGGCGGAAGCAATACTCAGCCCTGTTTCAGCCCAACAAAGTCAGTTATGTTTTGATGTGACACTTGTTGAAAGTGTTGATCGCGGGTGTCTGAGTTCTATCTTGTCGCCGTGTCTACTCCGGCCTATCCTGCTTGGCCCCCTCATTGCAACTTGCAGCTATATTTACAACTACACCTCTCGACCTGTGGTAGAATGCTAGTAGAAGCATAGTTCCAGGGATCTTCATGTCAAAGACGTCACTGACGCCAGTTATTTGTTTTCAAATTAATAATTATAAATATATTTAGGTTTCTAACTGATATTTACACTTCTAACCACCATACATCCATATTTTAAAATGCCCAAGGCAGAAAATACATAAATTAAAAGTCAATTTGCACGTAAGTAAAAGTCACTCACCTGCAGATAATAATAAGGTGGTGCACACTTTTTGACGAGTCAGCTTTGATTTTCATGGGGGGGGGGGGGGGGTCCTTGTTAGTTTATGCAAACCAAGCCAAGAAGACGGATTCTGATTTTGATAATATGATCTGCACAAAAGATAAACTTAGCTAAACAACGATGTCAATATTGTTGTCAAAATCTTAACCCAGATTTGAACTCTTGGACTGGTAACTGCTGTGCAACGGCGGCTGTCATCTGCCGGCCTTAACGCAATGCGCCACAGAAGTATGTGCAGGTGCCCGTTCACGTGCTACTAAATGTCATTAACCACCTTAGTCCAGACTACTGAAGTTTGGAAACTGGTTCAAACTGGAAATGGTTCAAATTTAAATGGTTCAAACTTACAGACAGTACTATGTAAGTACGACAGTTTTGGGAAACAGTCGTAACTTGCATGTTGGTTAGTTGAACGATGCATCCTGTTAGTAAAAAGCTAACATCCATAGTTGAAACGCACCCCATGTAGGCCATTAGCAATCTGTTTATTTTATTTTATGAAGCCCACACAGTAGATCACATGCCACATTCTCACTTTCAATAGACAGATGCAATAGCCATTGGTCAAGTATTGAGTATAAAGCAATTAAGATAGTACCCTATACAAAAAGTACTTCATACTATCATAAAAATTCGTTAAAACGAATAGCATTTTGCAACTTGACAAAACACATCCATTGGCCCGTGGGGAGATCACATGCCAGTTGCCTCTCCCTTCAGTGCTATGACTCGTTCGGCTGTGAGCTTGTTTCGCCAAAAAAAACTCTATTGCAGATATCAATGCGTCTTTGTTCATGGGTTTGGCCTCACAGCAGAGGCTTAGACAACTATGACCCACGTTTTGGTTTCGTAATTTGCCCTACTTATTGACTGCAATGTAGTCAACTGACTGCTTGACAGATTATTTTTATTTTTCTGTACAATAAACAAATACTGCTTTATGCCGCAGAATTACGCACTTGGCCAGCCTATAGAACGGGCACATTTTGGAGAGAATAGAGAATGTACGCACGCAAGAATCTGTAGGCTATTTGTGGCTGGTTACCAGCAAACAATGTTTAATGCATTAACTCAAGACGTCAAACCTTTTCTAAACAATACAAACAGAAAGGATGCAGCAGGCAGCAAATATAGAAGAGTCATTTCCAGTGGAAGAACAAAATGCTGAATGAAGCCCAAAGATATGAAGGCATATCTGGCAAGTTGTTATTTTTTGAAGACGTAAATGGTTGGGCTATAGGCTTAGTTTGCAAGAAGGAGACATAAAGCGTGAGCATGCCACACTATCCACAGCTGTGGTAGCGGGGGGTAGGAGGATTACTGTTAGCGCAGGATTTATATAAAA
Source organism: Alosa sapidissima (assembly GCF_018492685.1). Classification (NCBI taxonomy): domain Eukaryota; kingdom Metazoa; phylum Chordata; class Actinopteri; order Clupeiformes; family Clupeidae; genus Alosa; species Alosa sapidissima. Next base: position 47,023,397 of record NC_055957.1, on the reverse strand, counting down.
TTCTTTAACAGAAGGCCTGCCTTGAATGCAGGCTTGCCCAAAAAAAGGCCTGTGGTTTGCGCAGCCTACAGTAAGTAGGTCAGTGAGTTAGGAGTCCTCTAGACTTCTTTTAAGCTGTCTCAGAGGTGGAAAGTTGCGTTCGTTGGGGGCAGGCCCGGATTAACAATTCATAGACCCTTGGGAACAAATGTCTGATGGCCCCCCCTGCCCCCCAGCCAACGTGAATCGGGCAGTCAGTTAATAGGCCTATCTGTGAGGCCAAGCCTCACCAAGTAGCCCGTTTGTTTACAACTAACATTACATTTAATTAAACTGTTTATAGGCTATGCCGAAATAGTTTCAACATTTTGAATATCAGTGTCAGGTGAATTAGGAAATGCCTTATGGCTGAAAGCTGCTTGGGATCCCCCCTGTCAAGCAATAACCATACAAAAAGTTAAAAACAGATGACATGATGCGCGTCACTGACATAATCCGCAAATAATATAGCCTAGATATTCCAATATATTCGAATACATGTGTTTATTTTAGAGGGGATATTCGAACGTCATTTTTGAGCAATTTTGACAGCCCTAGTCCACTGTAGGCTACGCCAATCGTTTATTAACACCTTCCACCTAACCCCGGTGAGTGGGGGTCGCTATAATGTGAAATAGCACCATTGAGTAGCCTATGCGAAATAGCCTTAAAATCGTTCCGGTGTTGTGTGCCTTCTGGTTTCTCCACCTACTGGTTTCCTTGTGCGTGCATGCGCTGCAGCAGTTGTCAGACATTCACAAACAAGTTGTTTTAGGCAGTTTGAAGTCGCTTTTCATACGCCATGAGCGCTCGGCTACATTACAGCCACTCGGACAAAAGACATGTAAAAAAAATATATGTTTTGAAAACTAGCATTAAACTGGATTCGATCCCGCAAAAGCAACACACGCGTGACTCTCTCCATCCTGATTCCCTACTCTTTGAGCCAACTAATATGTTACGCGAATCAATTAACTATTGTAGGCTACCATTAATTAATAACGTAGGCAACACCCAGGTAACATGTTGTCCAGGCTATCTGAAACAAGGGGTTGCCTCTCCTCTACAACAACTGGTTACCTTGGGCTGCTATACAGTTGTCAGTGCACTGTGCACAGTAGGCCTATGCTACTCTTTGTGGTCGATCAACTAAAAATAAAAGATGTATTTGGTGATGACGTTATTGTAGGCCTAGTAGACCTAAATTCTGAGAAATTAAATGGTACGAGAAATGATCTACATAGCGCACAGTGTTGCGCGGTCTGCCCGAAATTAAGCGGTCACCCGCGGTTATGAGTCATAAACAAAATATTTTAATGATAGGGTCATTTGCGGGCGGGTCAGGTAAAATTAATTAAATATATATTTTCTACAAATAGGCCTACTTAAAATATCACGAGAAGGCAAGCATCAATACAGTAAAGCATCAATACAGTAAAGAAGCTGAAGACGCGAGTTAAAATAATAAAGACACCCCTTCAGGAAAAGCGATATAGGCTATGGGAAATATTGGGAAAAGTTCTTAAAGGAGATGATAGTAGTACAAGTTATGGTCTATGTAGGCCTACTTCTTCCGAAGCCATTTAAAAGTATGACAGCCAAAACGGGCAGCCTGCAGGAATAAATGTTATGGCACAGACTACACAGCCATATCTACCGGTATGTATAGGTTCGCGCATGCATAAAAGTTAGTTCGTTGTGTTTGTGACTTTAAACAGTGGATGTGCTTTAGTAAATGTGCTTTGTGCTTCATTCAGCATTATAAACCAGTTCTTACGCTAACGTTTTGACCAGCAATGTATCTCTCTTACCTACCTTGCCTCACCATTTCTGTTTTCGAAAGAAAGATGTATGTCCATGTCCTTCAAATCTTATCCTAGTGTTCTAATCCTTGGTGGTTGCGTGCGTGCTTGCGCTCTTATTCTCATTCTCTCTCCTACGCAAACATTATGTCCTGCATGCAGTGCCGGCCCGAGCCTTTTGGGGGCCCTAAGCAGAATTTGATTTGGGGGCCCCCTCCCACAACGCAGAGTCACCTGTGCTTGGCGATAATTGACAACTTCACACTATAATGACATATTATAAATTAATACAGTGAGGTTATGTATTAATACAGTGACTGATTATGAACTACTGTCCCCCTGGACACAGATGCATAAGGACTCGGTAGGCTCATTCAGTAATCCATCCTTGCTCACATGCCAAAAATGTTTTGGGGCTCCGCTCTAGACTTCTGGCCCCATGTGCTTCATAAACCAATGTATTAGTTGTTATTTACACCAACCCTGTCACCTTTTAATCTTAGAGGGTACTAATTTATTTATTATTTACAGATTTATTTAAAACATTCATATTCAAAGTGAAGCACTAAGGGTGGTTTACTGAAGTTGAATTGACAAATAACAAAATACAACAGCATTTGTATTTGTTGTAAACAAGTACATCCGTTTAATGACTTGTTTTTCAACAGATTTGCAGAACAAATCCGCAAATGTGCATTAAATGAGCAATCTTCAACTACAAAATAAAACCAAAATAGACAAACATTAATAATCAAAAATAAAATGTCCCAAAAAATAGATACTTATTCCTACTTCGTTCCTGGCTTTCAGGTATCTGCAACTCTGCAGTGGACGAACCTGCAATGATTAAATAAATACATAAATAAATAAAACAAAAACAATGTTAAATGTGTCATGTCATATTAACAGGCTATGTAACCATTTGCCATCAAGAAAACCTCACCTTCTGTGTCATCAGCCATGGAGGCAGACACTTGATGAGGTAGAGTTAGGTAGTGGTAGAGATGTGCTCCAAAGTACTTCAACAGTGTCTCTGAAAAGAAAAAGAAAAAAATCATTACTTACACTCATCAACAAGCAATTCCACATGTAACAATTCATATTCTATTGGCAAATGAGGCATAATCAAAAGTATTGCAGTATGGTGAACGCTTAACATGGTGATCTACTGCAGCCTAAATATTAGGGTAGCACCGCTACATCACATGCCACTATCTTAATCAAATGTAAGTCTATTTTCATCACAGAAGTCTCCCCACCCAACATGGTATATTTTCTCAAACACTACCATCTCTCTCCAAAGATCATAGAGCAGAGCGCACGTACTGTTCCATCTTTGCCTATGAAGCTGGAACGTTACGATTGCCCAGAGTCGCGCTAGTCAGTGGGTTGGGGTTGGGACTGGGAGCCTGGGCTTAGCCTGCTGTTGCTATCAGACTTACCACTATGTCACATAGCTTCTATTATAGAACAGTAATAAACTATCAACACTTTCAGGTGCGAAATCAGAAACAATCCCTCTGTGGTACATTTGCCTTCAGCTACAGTACGTTTTCATGTAGCTACTGTAGTGCTAATGTCCACTTCAGTCAGCTAGCTAACTTTAATTTACAACAAAACCCACCTATGGCTAGGGTACATGCTTGATTAAACATCCAAAACAATCCCAATATCCTTGACATCTGAAATACATCTAGATAAATATATATTAATGGGAGACATTTCTCTGTTGATGGCGGGGATTTAGCTCTGGTGATGGCTTATATTATTAGATCATGACAGCTAGCTAGCTGCCTCAAGCACAAAACATACTGTAAATAATCATGCAAACATACCTGTATCTTGCTCGTTTTTCTCCTCCTCTGTCATTTTCTTCTTACTGTTTTTGGCACCAGAGGGATACTTTTCTTAACATTACCGTCTCTTCCGATTTTTGAACTTGATGCAGTGTCTGCACGAATTGTCTATGCACCTGAGGTGTCTAGTTTATGCGCGTGACTCAAAGGCTGGCAGACACAGTAGAGGTAGGCAGGCATATTGATGATGAAATCAGAATTTTCTTGTTTTAAATTATGAATTGTTTCATTTATTCATTCATTGATGTCACTTGTTTACGTTATTTATTATGTAAAAAAAAGAAAGAAACTCGATTGGGGGCCCCCTGGTGGCCCCAAGCAGCCGCTTAATTCGCTTATGCCTCGGGCCGGCCCTGCCTACTGCGTGTAGTTCTACTGCATAAAGTTTCGCAAATAAATTAGTTTGTTTTACAGAAATAGCCTACTGTCACACTGCATGCAGGCTATAACCAAAATCACACATTTTGTAAATAAGCGGGTCGGATCGCGGATCGGGTATAATTTTGTCCTAATTAATATTCGCGGTCCGAGTTGCGGTCGGGTTGATTAAAATATCGGGCGACCGCGGGCCGCTTGTGACCAAACCCGCGCAACACTGATAGCGCACCAGACCACGATGTCTTCAAGGGTTGAATAAAGGGAGTTTGCAAAAATGTATTTTTTAAGTCAATAAACATTCTTAATTTTCGAATGTCTTTGTCAGGGAACATCTGACTTTTAAAAACCATAGGCCTGGTAGTAGCTCAGACAAGGAGTTATAAGATAGAGGCAATACCATTTGTGTCACCTAATGCAGTTCAGTGAATTAGCAAGATACCATCAGAAGCCAACAATCATAAAGCACCTGTGCGCGCGCGCGCACTCTCTCCCCTGCGCATGAAGCTGTCTGCGTGTTGTAGGCTAGATTTGCGTGAGTTATTTCTATCTGCTTTACTTTTGTGAGTTGCGACCACCTAGGCTATGTTATAGACGTTCTATGAGGTACCAGTGTTTAGCTGTGTCCCAAAACAATAAGCTTTGTCAGACTACTTTTAAAATGATATTCAGGGCTATATACATTTTAAACATTCGGGGCTGAAGACCCGACAAAGCCTTACGTTAATTCTTCAGATGGGAAGTGTCAGGAATTTTCATACGAGAGACGCTCTCATTGGTTGTTAGTATATGGAGTAGGGAATTGACAGCAACATATCCAATCACATTATGAGAGATGCTGAATTTAACATAAACTGCGATGTTTGATTTTAAATTAATATAAATTTAGCCGGGACTGTAAGCTGGCACACGTGGGTGCTCGATGTTTTCAGTGGGTGCCCGAGAGACGGAGCACCCACGGTATCGGCACCTATGACAAGCGTATCTCGCGGTTGCATCCATTACAAACAAACATGAAATGTGAACGTCTGGGATTGGGGAGAGCACTAAGAAGCACGAAGTAATGCCTTTAAATGAAAAACACTCTTTAATAATCAAAAAAATTAACGCTAATGAAGTAAACTTGTGACCATCAAAAATCGTTTATCGCCTGTAACTCCGTGATAACAGGACGTAACAGGAAGGCATTTGGCTGAGCAACGGAGGTTAATATGCTCTATATTTTGTCCAAATGATGTCTGTCTATAATCGTTGCACTCGCCGTTAACCAAATATTTCTTTATTAGGGCAGGGCAGGCATATTTCTGGCTATTAAATTATTTCTAAACCAGTCTGCTAAAGTCTGTAGTGAAGTCTGTGTAGGGTTTTCCAGCTCCATTTCTTTTTACGAGACACCTGCTCACTTGAGACCTCTGCCGGTTGTTGCAGCATCACTGGAAAAATAAAAATTAAAGTAGCGTGATCCCGCGCGCGGACCGCGAGGGAAGCTGGCCAAGTCGAAGCACTGCCCACTGTACAAGCAATTATTAAAGAAGAGTTTCTGCTTGAATTCAAAGTATCATTTCAAATTATTCAATAGGCTACATTTAACTTTGCTCAATTGACAGCAGCACCAAAAAATACTGAAGCCTATGTGTAAAGAGTTAAATTACTTTTTAACTTAGATTTTCGTAGACATTAATGTAATTTATACCAGTTGTCACTGTAGGACAACTGAAACAACACGAAATAAACAGGGCTGGAAATATTTTATTCCTGTAGGCTATACTACCTACCTACTGTACATTGCTGGTACATTTTGGAACAGTATAGCTACATGAACTAATTATCTTTAGTGTTCCAGTTCCAGTAGACTATCGAATAGGTTATATATAGCTTAGTTGGCTTGTGCATGACTTTACATTTTGTAGCTTACATTTCCGTCAGTCTACAGTCTTTTAGCCCATGGGTTACCATGATAACCCTTCCAAGATAGAAACCTTCTCTATTTAATGAGACCAACCACCACTCATGCCATCGATGTTGAATTTTGGGTGTCTGACGGAAACTGATCAATCTGACCAACAATTAACGTTGATTTGACACTCTTTTGCTGTCCGGGTTTGCAAATCATTCATTTAGAAAATTTAAGTTGCGCTATTGTAATCACAGCACGGCCTTACTATGTTATCATTACCATATCATTGCATTATCGCAATTAATAAGTCATCATAATCATCATCATCAGCATGGCATGTCACACATAGCCTACCTGCTCCACCAGTGAGTGAGTTCTTATCATGTAGCCTCAATAGGCTCGCACTCTCCACCACCTGCTCACTGTCCCTCTGCTCTGTATGCTTGCTTACATCCTCGTTCAAACTGAACGAACTTCAACATGTTACCGACATCCTAGCCTACTTGCAATATTGTATTTTTGAAGCTTCTACATTGGTGTTAATTTTGCACAATTGTCACTACCGGCACCCGCCGCAATTTCGTGAAGGCAACTTCGATTAACTTTTGATGCGCTCACAGAATCCTGGCTCTGAGCCAAAATGGGAGAAGTGGGGCCTGACGTGAGCTGTTATTGGATCAGTCCAGTGTCAATATGGAAATGTAACCAATGGGCCGCTGATTGTCCTTCCTTTGGGCCGGTCGTTGGCCAAAATAATAATTATATAGCCTATTCTATAGGCCCAAAAGGTGCGTCGGCCCACCGGGGAACGAGTCCGGGCGTGTGCAGGGCTGAATCGCGCAGGTTCAACACTGGGAATGTCAGTTGAAGGATTAAAAAATGTATCCTTAAAGGAGAATTCCGGTGTGATATTGACCTAAAGTGTATTGAAACATGATACCGAGTGTGAACGTATGTCTCATAGCCCATCTCGGCTTGTCCCCTGCACTCCAAAATCTGGCGCTAGTTAGCCGATGCTACCAACAGCTTTTTCAATAGTGGTGCTTCGGCATCGGGCTAGCCATGCAAATAAATCACTGTTTTACACCCATTTATGAGGCTCAATGTATTAGAGGTAATGTAATATAACCATCAGGGAACATTCCCAAAATGTTCAATGACAGTTGCACAAAACTATTCCTTTAGGGAATGTTCTGGGAATGTCAATTAAAGGATAAAAACATGTATCCATAATATAACCATCAGGGAATGTTCCCAAAAGGTTTCCTGACAGTTGCACAAAAACAGCTACACAACATATTACCTTTAGAGGACATTCCCAGAATGTCTTTTAAATGTTTATTTTTTGTGACCTTTAGGAAACCTTTAGTTTGCTGGGAGAGTACTGTCGGTACGGAAAAAAAACTATGTTGATGAAAAATGTTAATTTTCATGCCCCCAGAGCCTAGCTGCGCTAGCTGTTAGCTGCAGCAATTCAAGCTAGGTAGTAGGCCTACCTTTTTTTTGTATTGACAGTACTTGGTGACCTCGAGAAACTTTGCCGGAATTGTCCTTTAATAATAATAAATAATAATAATACATTTTATATGTATTGCACTTTACATTTCATAAGATATCTCAAAGTGCTAACCTGTAGTAAAAAGTAAAAAAGTCAAAGAAAATTGTGGATTTAAAACAGGACCATCTAAAAAAACATCTATAAGGGAGACACCAAAAGTTTTGCTAAAAAGAAATTGTTTTAGTCCTTTTTTAAAAACTATTTGTGGTCTGTGATGCCCTCAAGGTGTCAGGGAGGGCATTCCACAGATGAGGGGCAGCAGCGCAGAAAGCCCTATCCCCAATGGTCTTTAGTTTTGTTCTGGGTATGTGGAGGTGGTTTGTGTGAGTGGAGCGGAGGGAGCGTGTTGTGTTTTGTGGGGTGAGTAGTTCTTTGAGGTATGGGGGGGATTTCCATATATGCATTGGTGAGTGAGGAAGGAAACCTTGTATTAAATCCTGGAGGAGACGGGAAGCCAGTGGAGACTTATCAGTCAAATGCAGCTGATAAGTCCAGAAGTATGAGGAGAGAGGGAGAGCCAGCATCGGAAGTCATCAGGAGGTAGTTTGTGACTTTTACGAGGGCTGTTTCGGTGCTGTGTGAGAGAGTGGAAACTGGATTGGAATTGATCAAACAGGTTGTTTTGTTTGAGGTGATCCTGAAGGTGGGCGGCAACTGTTTTTCCCAGTACTTTGGATAAGAATGGGAGCTTTGAGATGGGCCGGTAGTTTGATAGCACGTCTGGATCAAGAGTGGGTTTTTTGAGCAGTGGTCTGATTATGGCATTTTTTAAAGCAGGGGGGACAGTGGTTTAAGCCATGCATGTAAGAAGGCTCTATAGCCAGGTGGTCCACATTGTAACATCTAACCTTCACCTCCAGGTCATATCATTTACTGTATGTAACTGCAGATTATATCAAGGTAGGCCTATTTCTCTCCATCGATCCTTTTTTGTCGTTCCCCTTAACTGTGGTTCATTCACATGTATCTGAGTGGTCTCTGGCTGAAGGGGAGGGGGTCAGCACATTCAGATGTCCAGCACCGCATTAGATAAATTACTTCAGACATCAGCTGTAGCTACTGTACAGTCCCGCTTCTGTAGGTCAGCCACAGGAAGGACAGGCTGGATCACCAGCTAATAATGTCCGTGCCAGAGTGATAACACTCATGTAAACACAGGAGGTTCACTGGCCATTGTCCTTCCCCTGTCGTCTGCATGTGATTGCTTTTGCATCGACCACATTCATCTCTGTTTATTCAGCTGGGGAACATTATTCCATCCGCTGACGGATCCCCAATGGAAGGTTCAGCGCTTCTGTCTAAGCCTCACAGGGTGTGAATTTATGTGTTTGAGTGCTAGGCGGTTGGTGCTAGGTAGCTGTGTATGCACTATGCAGCGCACCAACCTATCATCCACATATATTTATTGACTCTGAAGCATCTTGTCTGTTGAGGATGCCATTCAGTTGAATCACTGCAAAGACATAGCAGGTAGCGCGTGGGTAAAGTTGACTTAGTCGTGCTTGCTAGCAGCATCTGCTAATTAATAAACGCTTAGCAAAAGACACCCTCTGTTGTTTAAATGTACTGCACTCAGAGGGCCAGTGTGGGGGTACGCATGAGACCTAGACCTGGGAGATATGGGATGGGATGTGAGGAGTGCTAATCACATCGATGCAGGGCTCGAGTCAGAGCCAGGTTTATCCCCACACATTTTCCATTTTTTCCACTTGCCTTCTCTGCACCTTTGATACTCGATACCTTCCCCTGCTGATCAAACAAGGCCGATTGCAGGTTTCCCAGGCCTACCTCTGGGCCCAAAACAGACAGAGTGATTATTTGGAGAGAAAAAGGATTTCTCCCCTCGTCTTTTTTCCCCTCTTCTGTGTTTTCCTTTTTGATGTAGAATTCTGTTTCAGGTCTTGCCAGAGCCCTCTCTGAGAATGAGAGGAGCACCGAATCAAGCAAGTCATCTTTAACTGCTCATCATTTGGCTTTCTTCCAGTGAACACTTTTTCTCTCAGCTCTTAATGGGTAATTATTGTTTCTATGAGCATATTTTAACTGCACATCATATGACAAGTCTAGTGTTAAATTTTACCTTTACATTTTAACGTGTGCATGTCATAGTATATGATTTGTGTTTCAGCCATTTTTGTCAATTAGAAATATTGGAAACACCCTTCTAAAATCCTTCAGAGCATGAAATGAAATTTTGACAATACCAGTTTGCTACTAGTCATGCTATTTACTGACAAACATGACCTGAAATAACTGCAGAAAGTGTACTGATGGAATCATGTGCCACTGTGTTGTTGTACAAACAGACAAAAGCATAAATACCGGTAAGTATTATAGTGCTGGTAGCATGAGGCCAGCTGCATAAGGTGCTGTATGAGACATCTCAGAATATATGGAAGCTTACACAACACAGTGATGGGACAAATATTCTAAGGAAAAATACTCTGGGGGAGCATGATGCTCACAGGTATGTAAAATGGTCGTAGGTGTACTTCCAAGAAGGGATGTGGAGATCAATGTGATAGAGTCCATCTCTGTCTGTGTCCCCTGTCTTCCATATCAATGAGCCTGGCTCTTCATGGATGCAAAGCTCTATTACCCTGGAGGTCTGGGTTTGAGACTGGGCTGGACTATGCTTTCTCCATATTTTAATAAGTCATAACCTAATATATCATTATATGTATATTTTCTTCTTCAAAAGAGTGTTAACAATTTAGCAGCAAACTATTTTATATTTCTTGCATAGTTTATAGGTCTTAGCTAGCAGGTCAGTGGATGTTAACCACAGACTACATGAATATGACTGCAGAGAGGCACTTTTGACATTGAGGGTGCTATTTTTGACATTCACCCCAGAGTTGGGGTCTGGTTCAGAGAGAATGAATGTATAGTATTGTAGTGAGTTCCTACAAATAACTCTTTACTAATGTCCTTCAGTGGAGATGAGGCAAAAAAGCACCTTTACTCTAAGGGTGTGAAAATCATGTGCTGCCTGCTCCCTTGCTTTGTGTATGTGTGTTTGTAGATGTGCCCAGCCCAGAATGTTATCACCCCAGGGCAAATCAGGGGGGGATTGATCAGCCCATCCTGTCTGATTATTCCAGAGGTTGGGAGATGGAGGCACCATTGATTTGGTGGCCCTGTCAGTGCCTGCAATCTTGACAGAAATCTCATTAGAACCTGCAAATCTCGTACACACAGGTCTCACAGCTCTGCTCGCCATCATCTAAATTAGGAAGGCTCAGAGCGATGGCAGTATCAATATGGTAAAAACTCACTCATCCGATGGTGAATCAGCCTGTGACTTGGCATTTAGCAAAGACTGATGGGCAAGCAATTTTACTTATCTTTCAAGGAAGCACAGCCTTTGACTTTTAACAAGGGGTGAAGGAAAGAAGAGATTCAGAGTGCTGGGATGGGTGTAACGTTTTATGCAGAAATTCAGCTTAAAGGGGTGGTTCAGGATTTTGGACATAGGAGCTCATTTCCAAGTAAGTGTGATATTTATCAGTGGAGACCATTTTCAAACATGTTTCATCCAGTCCTTCTAGTTGCTGAGTTTGCAGGTGCTCATCAGTATGTGTTAGCCTGCCACTAAAAACAGTCTTACCCACTCCGCAGAGGAAAATAAGTTATAACGCCAATGGTGTTATCACGCCAATGGTGACTATTTGTTGTAAGTGCATTTTCCATTCTTACTCAAAACTGCACCGATTGGTATTTTGGTCTCAAACAAAAATTTTAACTCTTTATCCTCCAGAAGTAGACACTAGGTTAAAAAATATCAAACTTCCACTTAAACTTAATTTACTGTGAGCAATTTCAGGTTATTTTTGAGACCGGTTTAGACAGACAGTGAAATTGACGCAGGAAGCTGAGCTGTTGACAGACGGAGACAGAGTGAGAGAAGGAAAACACTGGTGAGAACAGATGGTTACATAATTACCCCTGTTCGGAACAATGATAACAACAATAGAATAAGGAATGTAATTCCAGGGAATTACGAGTGCATGAAAATGCAAAAATGGCTGCTGAATGAAATATTGTTGAATGTTGTCTAAAATATAATCTAAGTAAAAAGATGGAGGTCAGATAGAGAAAAAAGCTGGCGGGGAGTCATAGTTGATGACAACTGACAGTTGGAATGGCCGAACAGTTAAATAGTTGAGTAGTTTAAATAGTTAAATTATTTTATAGCGAATTATTGTATTGAGTACTTATTTTGAAGTTGACAGAGGAAACAGTTGGCGGGAGTTGTAGTTGATGACGACTGATAGTTGGAATGGCTGAACAGTTAAATGGTTGGATAGTTAAAATGGTTAAATTTTTTAATATAGAATTATTGTAGTGAGGAGTTTTATTTCTTAACAGTTGTGGGCAGAGGAAACAGTTGACGGGAGTCAAAGTTGATGACTGACTGTTGCTAGAGTAGTTATGGTGGTTGCTATGCTGGTTGCTAGGTTAATGATGTTGGTTGCTAGGTTTTAACTGTGAATGTGGTTGCTAGGCTGTTGCTAGGGTACTTGAAGTCGTTGCTAGGTTGTTGCTAGGGTGTCCATGATGGCTACTATCAGAAATGGAAGCGTCAGCGTTAAATTCTGTCAGGAAGACTCAATGCTACGTCACTCATTCATTCATTACTCCTAACCAATCAGCGGCATACAACCGTCTTTAAAACTTCTTCACTCACGTATCTGTTTGCTGTCTCCAGGTATCGGCTTTCGATAGTCAGTCGTATTCCGCTTCACAGCTCACTATGTCCTCCTACAACTTGCTTGACTTTCAAGTATCTGACTCCGACGATGATGACCCTGTTCCACCCGCCAATGTGCGCCGGAGCTCTCGCGTCCTCACACGGGACTCCCCATGGTTAAACCATCCGTCTGAGCAGATTCTGGAGCTACTGGAGAAACAAGGGATCCCCGTCAAAAGCGGGACTCCGAGAGAAGACCTGCTCTCTATGGCCCTGAGTATTCTGGGTACTCCCTCCATATCCGACCAGGAGGATATCGCTTCCCCGGAGGCCCCAGCTCAGCCGAAAAAGGCAAGCCGAAAGCGCCCGGCTAAGCCTCCTCCATCTCAGCCAGGAAAAAGGGCGTACAAAGCTCCGACGCGCCCCCAGTCTTCGGCCTCCCAAATCCAAACTTCGCCGGCGTCCGATCAATCCATCGTGGATGCTATCCTGTCTCTCACATCGACAGTGAAAGGCCTCGAAGCAAGAATGGAAGCCTTCGAGAGACCATCAACTTCCACACCGGCAGCCTCTCTCAACATCTCAGCGTTTTCCCACGCGCCGCTCCCCTCCACTTCCTCCTTCTTGCCAGCGGCGTTTCGCCCTCCCGCTCACTCCGCAGGCGCACCGCTTACAGAAGCCTTCGCCCTAGCAGGTCTACATACCTTCAACCTCGTTTCAGCGCTCCCAGCTCAAGATCCGGGTAGGAGGTTTGTTTCTCCCGCCGCAGCTACTCTCTCTCCCATTATGAGATCTCACATCATCCAAGGTAAGGACGTTAATCTTGCCTCTCTCCTACGGCCATCGATCGTCAGTTCATAGACTGTGGGGACGTATCCGTTTTACTCAAAACATCCGACCCTAGGCTGCTCCGCAATTTCTCCTTCGGGGAATTTGTTATTGCGTTCAGTGTCTGTAGAGATATCATGTGCCAAAGTTACCCTGAGCGGAGGGAAGAACTGGACCTCTACATGGCAATGATGGCCGACTTCAGCCAACGCTACGGCGGAACCTTGTTCTATGAATACAATTTAGCTTTTGCAGCCAAATCTGCCGCTTTTATCACACTCCACAACACCCGGTTGGACTGGGCAGTCACCGACACTGAGCTTCTGGTTCGCCATTTTGGCGGGCATCGAGTGCTCGCGTGCTCCATCTGTAGCTCTCACGGCCATCCCGCCACTTTTTGCCATAAAAGCGTCAACAGGGATCCGATGCCTGCTGCTATCCATGGTGCTGATCTAGTAAGCCCTAATCTCGACAGAAGAGGGCGCCCCCTGGTCGTGTTTAATGGTGTAACTGTGTGTAATAATTTCAATGAATCTGTCTGTACTTTCCCTAATTGCCGTTTTTCACATGTTTGTAGCTTTTGCAAAGATCCCCACCCAAAGTCGGTCTGCCCCCGGTGAATGAGGCCTCCTACGAGAGGGAAGCCTGCAACAACATCAAAACAATTCTAAGCGGGCATCCCTCCACACCAATTAATGTGCCTGCCCTCTCTCACTTTCTGTCCTCTCACCCCGATCCTTCTTTTGTTAATTTTCTAATCACAGGGCTTTCTCAAGGGTTTCGGGTCGGCGTCCTCTCCCCTTTGAGGACTTCCTATGTGGCTAGGAATTTATTATCTGCTCTGTCCGAACCACTTACTGTGTCGAGCCTGCTGGCCAGAGAAGTCAATAAAGGCTACGTGGTTGGACCGTTCTCTTCTCCTCCTTTCTCTCCTTTTAGAGTAAATTCAATAGGAGTCGCGACCCGCAAATATTCAGGGAAAAAGCGCCTCATCTTTGACATGTCATCTCCCCACTCTGAACTCGTAGCCAGCGTTAATGAGTGTATCCCCCTTTACCCCTTTTCCCTCTACTATGCTTCTGTCGACAATGCTGCCCACTTAATCAAGATAGCAGGCCAAGGTGCATGGCTTTCGAAGGCCGATATCACAGACGCTTTCAAAGTCATGCCCATTCATCCCTCTGAATGGCCCCTTTTCGGGGTTAAGTGGGAGTCAAAATTTTACTTCGCGGTTAGGCTGACATTTGGCTGTAGGAGTAGTCCACACATTTTCAACTGCTTGTCAGAAGTATTGTGTTGGATCCTGCTTAACGTTTACAAATTACCGTTCGTTCTCCATCTCCTCGATGATTTTTTGCTCATCGACTTCCCGTCCGCCAAGACTTCCGTGCTAGACACGCTTAGACAAACTTTCAGCACCATAGGCGTCCCGCTCTCTGAGGAGAAAACCGTGGGTCCTCTTACGTCACTCGAATTTCTAGGCATTATGCTGGACTCCGTCAAAATGCAAGCTTCTCTTCCAGAAGAGAAACTCCTCAGAATAAGGGCCATTACCGCTTCTAGTGCGGTTTCTAAACGCGAACTTCTTTCGCTACTAGGCCATCTAAATTTCGCCATGAGGATAATCCCTCAGGGCCGCTCATTTATTTCTCGTCTCCTAAATCTGGCTCATTCCGTCTAGAAGCTGTCTGATCTAGTCCAGGTCGACGAAGGTAGCAGGTCCGACCTCAGGTTCTGGTCCCAGCTCCTTAACAATTGGAACGGCATTTTGTTTTTCTACAACGAAGTCCCTGAATCTTCCGCTTCCCTCGATTTGTTTACGGACGCGGCTCCTTCAGTGGGCTTTGGGGGGGGTCTTCCAAGGGCAATGGTTCGCAGAGAAATGGCCAGCCGAGTTCTCTGCCTTTGCCCTTGGATCTGCCTCTTCTGCTCTTCATGAGCTCTACCCCGTCGTGGTTGCGAGTGTTTTATGGGGTGGCTCTTGGTCTCGCAAACGCATAACTCTTCATTGCGATAACGCGGCAGTCGTCGGCATAATAAATAAAGGAAGGTCTTCATCTGCCATTATCATGCCACTACTTAGACGTCTAACATGGCAATCTGTGATGCATAATTTCATCATTAACGCAGAACATATTCCTGGTTATTGCAATGTACTTGCTGATGCGCTGTCTCGTTCTCGTTTTCAGGAGTTCAGGCGGCGATGCCCAACAGCCAACCCGGAGCCGACACCATGCCCAGCGTTCACAGACCTAATTCTGGACTGAACGTCGATTTGGATTCTCTCCTAGCGTCAGCTAGAGTTTACATGGAAAAAGGGGTAGCCCCAAATACACTAAAAGCTTATAAATCGGCATGGTCTTGGTTCACTATTTTCTGCGGCTCACTCCAATTACCCTTGTTTCCTGTTCTTATTACTACTATTTGCGCTTTCATCGTTTACAGTTCCGAATCACGTCGTCTTAAAATTCCTACAATTAGAAGAATGTTAGCAGGGATACAATTCTATGCCAAATGCCATGACCCTAACTTTTCTAGCTTATTTTCTGTACCTTCCGTTCGCTGGCTTCTCAAAGGTCTCACTAAATCCACTCTCTCAGTCCCTGATAAACGCCTGCCTTTAACCCCTCACTTATTACGTCTTTTGGTGTCTAAATTACAGGAAGGCTCTCTTTTCACTCCCTATATCAATTCACTCCTCGAAGCCGCGTTCCTCATGGCTTTCTATGGGTTCATGCGCCCCGGGGAATTTTGCTCTGACAGCCAGGTTTTTAACCCTTCTCAGGATCTGGCTTTCTCAGCCATCCTCTTCTCCTCCCACTTCTATAACGTATTTCTGAAACATTCTAAAACGGACACCTCAGGTTCTGGTGTCAGTTTAAGAGTTTCTAAAGTAAATAACTCTTTCTGTCCCTATTCTTCCATGTCCTACTATCTTAAACTTCGCCCTCACACTTCTCCCAATTCACCACTCTTTCTTCTACCTTCTGGGTCATCTATGTCTAAGCAATGGTTCAGGATCCACTTGTCTACAGTGGTCGGTAGCTGCGGGCTCTCAACCTCCCAATATACCGGCCATTCCTTTCGCATCGGCGCTGCAACGTCAGCAGCCGCTCTAGGATTACCTGCATCCTCTATCAAGTTGCTCGGAAGATGGTCTTCGTCAGCTTACGAGTCCTATACAAGACCTCAGGATCAAGCCCTTCTAGATGCGCAAATAGCTCTCGCAAGTGTCAAATAAGGTAAGCTTCCTTGCAAAGGTCTGGTGGTGGTTATTCGGCTCGGCTAAAGCATTATATTAATTACGATGGACCCGAGCCACTCTTCTTCAGTCACTACGCACAGCCGGCACTTTAGGCACAGAATAAAGCGTTAATACATTCTAGTCACTACGCACCGCCGCCCTTGGTCTAGCTTCTGCAAGCAAAACCTCGGGTAATCACGTCACAACAGTTAATTTCCTTTATCCTTCCATCACCCCACTTCACTCATCATATACATACGCAACTCGACTCGACAGTCGACTCGAATCGCATCATCAAATCGCAATCATCAATCGTTATCGAACCAAACGATCATTAAGCACTTTCCACAGGGATTTGCACCACATTGCATTACATCTTGCCGTGCAAGAACCGAGCTTCCGAAAGCTCTGAGCTCGTGCAGCTCCCCGACTCGCTGCAATCGCTGCAGACCATGCTGGTTATGTCTCCTGTACCCGCAAGAGAGTACACTTTTCTATCATCTGTTCTCAGTTTCATTTCCTTTCATGAATCACTTTACTATTAACAAAGGATTTGTCTCATATTAATGTTCTCTTTGATTATGCTTTATTCCAGGAGTGTCCCAGCCTCACGTCTACCCTCGGGTAGGCCTTTCCCATCTCTCTCTTTGGGGGTAGGCTCCGCCCCTGCCGTATTCACCCGGCAGGATCTGCGAGGGTCTCCACGCTTCGGGTCCTGGACTGAGGACGGGGCCTACGCCAAAGACTCTTAATAATTCCATTTATTATCTCTAAGTTATCTATTCCTTTAAGGATATAACATTGTTAAACTTCAATTAAATATTGTAAACCTCATGTCATGCTTCCCGAGTCTTTCTGATAGAAATGGAAGCGTCAGCGTTAAATTCTGTCAGGAAGACTCAATGCTACGTCACTCATTCATTCATTACTCCTAACCAATCAGCGGCGTACAACCGTCTTTAAAACTTCTTCACTCACGTATCTGTTTGCTGTCTCCAGGTATCGGCTTTCGAATACCATCCCTCCTTCCCCAACCACCACCAGTTTGGTCCCTGTTCTACTGTCCAGGGGGTAGGCTCCGCCCCTGCCGTATTCACCCGGCAGGATCTGCGAGGGTCTCCACGCTTCGGGTCCTGGACTGAGGACGGGGCCTGCGCCAAAGACTCTTAATAATTCCATTTATTATCTCTAAATTATCTATTCCTTTAAGGATATAACATTGTTAAACTTCAATTAAATATTGTAAGCCTCATGTCATGCTTCCCGAGTCTTTCTGATAGAAATAAAGGAGCTACTACAGTGGTTTGCTAGTATAATCATCTTGGTTGCTATGGAAACTGACATAGATGCTTAATTTCAATGGTTGCTAAATTGGTTGGTATTTGGTAAGGTACTGTAGGTGGCGGTTTAATATAGTAGGCGAGAGGCATAGTTGATGATAACTGACAGTTGGAATAGTTGGATAGTTTAAATGGTTAAATAATTTAATAGGGAATTATTGTAGTGGAGACTTTTATTTTGAAACAGTTGTCGGCAGAGGAAACAGTTGAACAGGATCTGTAGTCTTAAGAGAGCCAGATTGTATGCTTAAAGCCTGAGACAGACAGTTGCTGGAGGTGGCCGGAACCATATGGCTCTGGCCGGAACACTTGGCATAGGATTCCAAGTGCCCTATTGTGATAACCTGGCAATAGCAAAATAATGAATTTCGCTCCGCCTAGCTCCACTCATCCATCTGGAACCGATCCATTGAAGTGTTGCTTCAGAAGGCTGGGCCTAATCAAAAAATGCTTGCATATGATTGAATAAGCCACTTGTCCGTCATCTATTGACGTGCTACTTCAACCACTCACATCGAAGCCAACCCGTGACGCTAATAACAGACTCACAGTCACTTCTACGCTATGTCACATCTATGAAACTCCCGCCCTGCGTCCTGATTGGCTAAACCATAAAGTTGGTTGGAGAAATCACTCTCAATGGAAGAGGTCCTAGATGGATGTGAGTGAAGCTAGGCGGAGCTAAGCGGAACGACATTCATCTGGCTAGGGTCAGGTTACTATTGTGATGCCATAATCGGCAATGTTAAGTCTATGGGGAAATGTTCAGTAGTTTTTAATTAATAGTTCAAAAAGTATAAAAGTTACAAATATGAAAAATACATTCCACACCTGTCCTAAGTAAGACCTACGTAACACAGTTTGAATGAAGTTTCTACATTAATAGGCCGAAGCCGCATTAAACGCGGAAAAAGCGTTAGAAGAAGAACTAGAGAATGTAATTCCAGGGAATTATGAGTGCATGAAAATGAAGCTAGGACAGACATAGCATAGCTTAATAAAAGTTGATAGTTTAGAAGTAGACAGTTTAAAAGTTGAATGTAGATAGTTTAACAGTTGTTAATAGACAGATAGTTTAATAGACAAATAGTTTAATGAATGTTGAAAGTTTAAAAGTTAAATGTAGATAGTTTAACACAACGAGATAAAACCTTTATTTTATGACAGAGAAGAAGTGGGGCTTTCCAAAGAGACTACGCACTTGTCTGTACGATCAAGTATGAAAATTTAAAAAAATCATGAAATTAAATAAAATTGCATCTTATTTAAAGTCTATACTTCTCTGCGTTCACCTGCGCACCAGTTACTCTCGTTTGAATTACTCGCGAACCTGTGATCGCATAGATATGGCAAGCATATCAGATGAAAGAGGAGAAACAGGGCTATCCATTGGTACCATGGATATCGATCTTTCTGGCTTATAAAAACAGACGAAGTGACTGCAAAATATTAACGTCATGTACACAAACCAACTAATTACTCACGGACCCGTGATCGGATATATATGCCACGTATGTTAGATGAAAGAGGAGACACCGAGCTATCATTTGATACCAAATACATCCTTCTGGGTTATAAAACAGAGGAAGTGACAGCAAAATAATAACTTCATATAGCTGGACTTACCTCACGCTTTTGTCTGTTTTTGTGGCAAAGCATGTTTATAATCAAAGTCAAAAAGTCAAAGTCAAAGTCAGCTTTATTGTCAATTTCTTCACATGTTCCAGACATACAAAGAGATCGAAATTACGTTTCTCACTATCCCACGGTGAAGACAAGACATATTTTGCCAATTTAGGTCCACAAACAAACATAACATTCAAGTAAACAAAAAAGTAAGTAAATAAGTAAATAAGAGGGCACATATAATAATGAAAAAATAAGAGCAGCAAAATTTGGTTGAAATTGTGCATAGACAGTCAATAAAATACTAGTGCAAAGTCAGGCCAATAAAAGGCTTGGGTAGTTCTGTTTGACCTAAGTAAGAAATAAAGTGGCATAGTGGTGCAAGTTATGTAAGAGCAGCAGAAGTGTTGTGTTTTCAGGACAACAACACCAAGTTGTAAAGTGTACAAGTGTGCAAGTGGAGTAGTGCAGGCGGCCATTTTGGGTCCAATGTCCAGGATGTTATGTAGCTGAGGGTGGAGGGGGGAGAGGAGGGAGAGAGTTCAGCATCCTTACAGCTTGGTGTATGAAGCTGTTGGTGAGTCTGGTAGTGCGGGAGCGCAGGCTTCTGTACCTCTTCCCAGAGGGCAGTAGATCAAACAGATTGTGAGCGGGGTGACTTGCATCACTCACAATTTTGGTCGCCTTGCGGGTGAGGTGGGTGGTGTAAATGTCCTTCAGGGAGGGGAGTGAAGCACCAATAATCCTTCCAGCTGTGTTCACTATGCGCTGCAGGGCTTTCCTGTTGTATTCAGTGCAGCTTCCGCCCCACACAGCGATACAGCTGGAGAGGATGCTCTCAATGGTGCCTCGGTAGAATGTGGTCATGATGGCTGGTGGAGCACTTGCTCGCCTGAGTTTCCGCAGGAAGTACAGGCGGCGCTGAGCTCTCTTTGCCAGTGATGCAGTGTTGGTGGTCCAGGAGAGGTCTTCACTTCACCCCCAGGAATTTGGTGCTGCTCGCTCTCTCCACCACAGCACCGTCGATGGTCAGTGGCAGGTGTTGGGTGTGACCTCTCCGGAAGTCAACAACAATCTCTTTGGTCTTGCTGACGTTCAGCAGGAGGTTGTTGTCCCTGCACCACGTGGTCAGATGGTCGACCTCCAACCTGTATTGAGTCTCGTCGCCCTTAGTGATGAGACCCACCAGAGTTGTGTCGTCAGCAAATTTCACTATGTGATTGTTGCTGTAGGTTGCAGTGCAGTCATGCGTCAGCAGGGTGAAGAGCAGCGGACTGAGCACGCAGCCTTGGGGGGCCCCTGTGCTCAGTGTGATGCTGCTTGAGGTATTGTTGCCAACACGTACTACGCTATCGTGTGTTTCTCTATGGCAAAACATGTTCATAATCCGGTTTTGAGATCCTAACAAATTCCTGCATGGCATCCAATTCAAGGCTCACATTGCATCCCAATTTGTTCAACAAAGAAACACCTTTTTTGCCTTTACTTTGTTCATGGCAATGCAGTAAAAAGTTGAGAATCATCATGAGTGCATACACCATAGTCACACATGCTAACAGGCAAACTTGGGTCAAGTCAGGTCAGTTCGTGTCACAGATATGGAGCGCAGAATGGTCATTTTTCATCGCTAAATAAAAAATGGCATTTATTTCCGTAAATCACACACCACATATTTCTGTAAATTGCTCAGCCCCAGAGTATCCCTCCAACATGGCAATTATATTGCCCGTTTCAGGACAGTCTGCCCTACACACACATGAAATGCATGTAGAGCTATGAGCTTGCTGTGGTGAGATACAGGTCAAAATATAAGAATTTTTATAATATGATTTTTATATTTTAATTCTTTAAAAATCTAAATAAAATCAATGCTAGTACTAATACATGAAATGATTTGCAGATCTGGATAGCCTAGACTCTGCTGAAAAAAAACAATATATAATATGTGTGTGTGGCACAATGACCAGAATAAATCCTTATGAATAAAGGTGGTGAAAATGCCCTAAAAACAGCTTAGGGTTCTAAGGGTTAAAAGTTGTCGACAGACTGAAAGTTTATTGCGTGTTGATAGACAAATAGTTTAAAGGCTCTATATAGGTAGATAGTTGAAGATAACTGACAGTTGGAATGGCTCTAATGTTTGCTAGCAGTTATGCTAACAAAGATAATTATTCTGACCAAGTTACTTAGCTAACTTAGCTCATGTTTTCTAGCAGTTTTGAAAAAATGCTAACATGCTAACAATGTTAACTATGCTAACCACATTACTTAGCTAACTTAGCTAATCATTTTTAGCAGTTATGCTAAAATGCTAACTATGCTAACAATGTTAGCAATGCTAATGATGCTAACTAGCTAGTGAGGACTTTTATTTTGAAACAGTTTAAGGCAGAGGATACAGTTAATGGGAGTCACTTAATTGTTCTAAAAAGCCTTTCAAACGTGTCAATGACTTCATTCATTAGCATTAGCATAGCATAGCATCAATGCTAGCGTGTTATGGGCAAGAACGACCCAACCTGTAAGAAAATGAAAGGACATGACTCCCGGATTATTTCACTTTTGATTGATAATCCATATCCATTTTGCGAAAAATAAAATAAAATCTGAGGGTTTCAGTTGTTAAATAGGTGAAAACAATAAATGTAGCCATGTAGCTCCATAGGACCCCATGTATTTTGGACTCGCCCGCGATCGCCATCTAGGTGAACTCTGGTGAACTGCAGCCAAATTCGGTTTGTAGAGTGGGGAGGCTCTCCGTAGACGGGCTCTGCTCCTACCCACTGTAGCTAGTTAGCATGGTTAGCATAGTTAGCATGTTAACATTGCTAACATTGTTAGCATTTTTAACAAAACTGCTAAAAATGATTAGCTAAGTAACATGGTTAGCATAGTTGGCATTGTTAGCATGCTAGTTAGCATAGTTAACTTAGCTACTAAAAATGATTAGCTAGGTTAGCTAAGTCACATGGTTAGCATAGTTAACATTGTTAGCATGCTAGTTAGCATAGCTACTAAAAATGATTAGCTAGGTTAGCTAAGTCACATGTTAGCATGCTAGTTAGCATAGCTACAAAAATAATTAGCTAGGTTAGCTAAGTCACATGGTTGGCATAGTTTGCATGTTAGCATTGCTAACATGCTAGTTAGCATACTTAGCATAGCTACTAAAAATGATTAGCTAGGTTAGCTAAGTCACATGTTAGCATTGCTAGCATGCTAGTTAGCATAGCTACAAAAATAATTAGCTAGGTTAGCTAAGTCACATGGTTGGCATAGTTTGCATGTTAGCATTGCTAACATGCTAGTTAGCATACTTAGCATAGCTACTAAAAATGATTAGCTAGGTTAGCTAAGTCACATGTTAGCATAGTTAGCATGCTAGTTAGCATAACTCATAGCTACTAAAAATGATTAGCTAGGTTAGCTAAGTCACATGTTAGCATGCTAGTTAGCATAACTACTAAAAATGAAAACATTAGCTAAGTTAACTAAGTTAAGTAACTTGGTTAACGGGTCAATGACGTGACGCTCATTTTTTGTGTACATATGGGTTACATACATTTAAAATTGTTAAAATTTGAAAATAATTTGACAAATTATTTTCAAATATAATTTTCATCAAACCCTAATCTTAAAGTTTTGGATTTATTTAATTATAGTATTAACTGAATTTGGGTAAAATTGTCAACACGGTGTAACCACAAAAACATGAACCAAATAATTACACTTGCTGAAAAAAATGTGAAATTCTCTCCAAAATCCCTTCTAAAATAATCTGCCATGATCTTGCACAAGAACTTTTCTATATTTAATACAAGTAATGAAACCCCATTGTTCTGAATGTTTAAATTAATATGGGGAATCGTGTCTGTCACATCAACCACTTAAAATGTCAAGTGGTGTAACCACCATTTAAGGAGCAATTTTGTATGTATTATGTCAGATAATCATGTGACAGGAAATTATGTCATAGAGAAGGACCCTTCAAGACCCCAACTGCTATGAGTCAAGGTTAGCAACTCTCTTAAAGTAACATAATAGTGTTTTTAGGCCATGGCCAGGCAAGCTTAGGTTACATGTCAAATGGTATGACCTTTTAAAAATGTTGATAAATCATAATAATCAGAAAATATTCAATTTAATGTAAAAACTGTGTTTGAATATTCACATAAAGGTGAAGTGTGTATATAGTTGTCCATAATAATGCCTGCAAATTTTGCTTTTAAATAGAAATGTCAAATGTTGTAACCGGTTACACCATTTGACTCTTTTCTGTTTGAGACCGGTTTGATCAGATTCAGGGCCAAGAGTATTTAATTTTAGGTGCCAATTATATTATTTTTATAATTCAAATAGTGACTAACTGTTTAGCATGAACAATAGCTTTAAAAGGGTTTAAATAGATTGCAATTTAAGCGATTTTTGAACTTCCATAATTATTTTTTAATATTTTATTATGATGTATGTAAACAGTATGTTCAAATTATAAATAAATAATATAAATGCATGTATTACATATAAAATGTACCTCTTGTCCTCCAATGGATGCCACTTACAAGCAAGAAAAACTTGTCTCGCCACAGAGTGCTTGTGAACGCAGATCCTGCTGTTGGCTGGTTGTTAAGAAATTATCATACCCACTCTTTCACTCACTCTTATTCTCTCTCACACACACTTTGGGCCCTAATTTAGCAATATAAAATGCATGGTCACTAGCAAATAGCGTAAATACATTTAGAGGTTTGTCCAGTCCACATTCGGGGTGGTTTTGTTATCAAACGTCAGGTGCCTGGCGCAAAAAGGTGGCTCTTATGTTTCTTAATCAGTCATGGGTGTGTTTTGGGCTTAACATCCTTTAAACCAATGAGGAGGACATCTGTCATTCCCTTTAACAGCAAGCAGGGCAACTTCAAACAGCGCATCAGTATTTTGATAGTCAGCGGTGTATTTGAAGGAATCTGCTTGTACGCAAGACCGTATGGAACACTAAGCCATTCTTTACTAAAACCGAGTAGAGTATAGGCTACACACATCTGCACTTGTCTATTAATTGAACATATAGGCAAAGTGAAACTAACTTCACTGTGGTGTCATAGTCAACGACAAAACAGTTATACACAGTTAATTACTTTCAATATTGACTGACAATGGGTTACCAGCAAAAACATAGCCTGAAAAAAGCAAAACTTCCCCCTATAATGTTCGAATGATTGAATAAATAAGCTAAGGACATTTATTCTGCAGAGGAATTGCTGCTTACATCTCATGACAGTACGTCTTCAGCTGTGTTTCATATGCACCTTTCGCTATAGACCAGGCTTTTCTTGGTCAGTGGCGTAATGCTTTTTAGACGGTATTAGATAGCGATTTTTAGATCATGTGCCAGACCACACCTTATGTCGGTAATTGACACACCCCTGGGCGCATTATTTAATAAATTGAAGTGTAAGATAGGAAAAAACTTTGCATCAGAATAATAATACGCTTTGCGCCAGGTTTTGCATCGCGAAAATAGGGCCCTTTATCTCAGTCTCTTTGAAAATAATGGGCATAGACTGAAATTGTATGAGAACTGAATTGAAATCAAATAGAACACAAGTTTCTTCATTGATGTTATGAAATGATATTTGATATGGAATATGATGAATGACATGAATACATATCAAAATATCCAATTCAGTTTACCTTGATGCCTATTTTCTGTGTCAATTTCTTGTCATATTGCTATAAACATTTTATGGTCAATTGGTGTAACCGATTTATGTCAATTGGTGTAACCAGTATTTTGTCTAAAATACTAATAATATACAAAACAAATAATATGGATAATAATTTAATACTCTACTTTACTGTAATAATGGTTGTTTAAACCATTTTTACTCAAATGGTCAACAAATAGACAGAAAACAAGATGTTTACAGCATATGGTCTTGCTCAGTACAATGAAAAACCCATATCATTTAAATTTAGAAATATATATAATAAAACATATTCTCATAGGATATTACAAAATAAACTAATAATTTCATGAGAACAATTGCATGAACTCTAGGAGGTGTGAAATATTAGATATTTGTCATTTTTGTGGTTACACCATTTGACAATTTAACAGGCTGTTAGTTCTATCTTTTGTTAAAAAATAGCATACACGTCATATCAAATAATATGAATACAACAGAAATACAAAGTATACACTTTAGCAAACCTCAGGCATGTTTTATTTTAAAGGTTTAAACATATTTTTAATTTTCTCATCTTACCAACCCTTATCTGTCACTGACCCTAACATTAATATCTTTGTTAACATAGTTAGCATAACTGCTAGCAAACATTAGAGCCATTCTAACTGTCAGTTATCGTCAACTATCTACCTAAATAATGTAACCATTTAAATTATCCACCTATTTAACTGTTCAGTCATTCCAACTATATTAAACCTTATCTACCAAGCAAATAATTTAACCATATAAACTACCCACCTATTTAACTGTTCAGTCATTCCAACTATATTAAACCTCATCTACCTAGCAACCAATATAGTTTGTTTTTACTCTGCATATTTTACATCATATTTTTTGCATTTTCATGCACTGTATTTCCTTCAGGAAATGCTTTTCTAGTTCTTATTACAGTGCATGAAAATGTACTGTTCTTCCTAGGCTTCTTCTTATTACAGTGCATGAAAATGCACTGTACTGTTCTTCCTAGGCTTCTTCTTCTTATTACAGTGCATGAAAATGCACTGTACTGTTCTTCCTAGGCTTCTTCTTATTAAGTGTGCTTGCAAAGCAGCACACTTATTGTTCTTCTTAAGTTTTATTATTAAGTGTGCTTGCAAAGCAGCACACTTATTGTTCTTCTTAAGTTTTATTATTATTATTAAGTGTGCTTGCAAAGCAGCACACTTATTGTTCTTCTTAAGTTTTATTATTATTATTTTTCCCGTCTCCCTAATTTTTTGTCAGCCCTAGCGCCTAGGCCCTTTGAGACAGAGACACCGTTCCAACTTTAAAACGTCCGGTCAGTACCGGTGTAAGTTGGTCGCGAAGATGACGTCAGGTGGGCGTGCCGTTCGTCCGCCATATTGGATTGAACAGAAAGCGAAACTAAATTTTCACAGGTCACAAATTTGGTCCGAACGCCACGAAACTTGACGTACATTATCCTTGGACCAAGCCTCACAAATGTTAGCGGAAGGATTTTTGATTTTCGAAAGCGTTTGCCCGTCACAGCCAAACGAAATCGGCGGCGAAGCTCCGAAACAGGAAGTCGTCCATATCTCAGGAACACTGTCACATATCGATACCAAATTTTGTATATGAACTGGGGACTCCAGTGTGAGGGTGCATAGGCAAAAAAAAAAAGAAATATTCCAAAAGTTTCCATCATTTGGCAAACCACCCACTGGTATTTGGTAACTCACACCATTCACCATTAACCTCTATCACAATGCCTTCCATGTTTGCACAATGTCTCAGAGAGCAGACACAATGTCTCCAGGCAACCTTGCCCAATCATGAAATCCTTGCTCTGCCATGGGATAGTATGGACTTACGAACTGAAATAGCAAGGAGAACAGTAGATATATATAGCTTACATAATAGAGTTGTTTTCACATTGACGGTATTCAAATTAAATTTTTCATTATTGTTACATATTATGATGGGAGAGTATTATTAAAAATGTTACAAGTATGCAAATGCATATGTTTACGGGCATTTAGGTTTTTCTGGGTTGTTTTGTTGTAAAGACATGCAAGGCATTCTGGGCCATGTAATGAACAGTGGTCGGCAGCACTCCATAGGCTACGTATTAATATGAATAGGTGTTTCTGTAAACCTAGGGACAATAAACAGCTATCTCTGTTACAAAAACGAGCTGGTAATCGCTCATTGAAGAGGGAACTATGATAAAAAGATTGTTTTCCTAAAAGCATGGAGTTGACGAAAGCAGTGGCGGAGCTAGACTTTTATCCTTGGGGTGGCCAGAGGGTGGCCAAAGCTATTTCAGGGGGTCCACAGACTACGACAATGAATGTTCAAGAAACACAATAAATTGCAATCAAAATCTGTAAATGTTGAAATATTTTCGTAAAGTACATCTTAAGCACACGGGAGAAGATTTGTGTATAACATCTACAGTTTATTAACAATGTTAATACAAAATGTACAATATGTAAATAAATAATAATAATAAAAAACTAATTCAAAACAATGACCCCATTTTGACATGAACTGACATGACATGAAGTAGTGCAGTTTTTTTTTTTTTTAACCATGACCAGAGGAACAGTCTGATTACCAAACTAAACTTTTAGAACAGTGTAGGGCCTAGTCATGACAGTAATTAAGGAAGAAAGTGAAAAAAGACACCCACACAGCACCCCAAAACTAACACAGAAACACACACACACAGACAGACAGAGACACACACACACAGCACCCCAAAACTAACAGAGACACAAGTGATTACTTTCTCCTCACTGAATCAGAAGTGTAGATCACTTGTAAGTCCAACAGCAATCTGAGCAGAGAAAGAGACAAAGACTTATCAGAGCATTGTTCAAGGTACTTTCCAAATTCCAACAAAGCCAAACTAGCTTAAGTACAAGTGTGAGAACTTCACAATTTCCAAATATTAGGTCCAATGAAAGCTGATATGGTTGGCCCCTCAGATCTGGTTGGTATTTAGAACTTGGTTTGGGAGGAAAACACCCCTGTTCTCTGCTGTACTATTTTATGCATGGATATAAGTTTAATGAGAAATTAAATGATTTCATTTTGAGATACTTCATCAGTTACAGTTTTGTAAATGTATGTATGTATGTATGTAAATAAATAATAATAATAATAAAAACACAAGTTCAAAACAATCTGACCCCATTTTGACATGAACTGACATGACATGAAGCAGTTTTTTTTAACCATGACCAGAGGAACTACCAAACTAAACTTGTAGAACAGTGTAGGGCCTAGTCACGACAGTAATTAAGTGCCAAACTACCTAACACAAGTTCAGAAGAGCATAATTCTTCTGTTGTGATGAGAAGTAGCAAAATGTGTCACATAGTCATCAATGTTGAGGGCATGTGCCCTCCTTGACTCGACACTGAGAGTTCCAAGGTGGCTTAACCGGTCATCTGCCATTTGTGTCCTGAGGTGGGTTTTGATAAGTTTTAAAGCAGAGAAGCTTCTCTCACAGGAAGCAGTGCTGACTGGAGTGACAATAGCAATCTTACAAAGCCTGAATAGCTCATGGAAAACCTCTTTGTAAGGTTCAAGAAACACAATAAAATCAAGCAAGGTAGATGGTCTGTCTAATCCACTTTTCACTCTCCTTTCTAAAAGCCGTTTGGTTTGGTGAAGCTCATGCTTAAGGTCACCTAAATCTGACTCAAAGGTCTGTGCAAAGGCAAAGACAGGCTCTTCCTTCAAGAAAGTTGCACTTTTTGGGTTTAGAGACTGCACCCCTTGCATAATCTCACAACTTTTCTTTGAAAAACGCCTCTTCAGTTCAGCTGTGAGACAGTCAATCACCTGATAGAAGCCCTCTGGGGAAGCCCTCTGGGGAAGCCCTCATCATCACAGTTTCTCTGGCCTACAGTGCTCATCACCAGTGAGTCAAGAAATCTTGAGCTGATTCTAGGATGTCTTTTACACTGTGTTTGTACACCGATTTTGCACTGCTCAGCCAGCTCCTCGACCTCTTTCCATAGTTCACCAAAGTATTTTTCATTCCTGTAATCCTGGAAAGTATCTGTAAGTGCACCTACTAGATCCACAGCCCTAGCTAGATCAAGTGTGCTTGACTGGAGCATGTCAGACAGACATTTGGCATCACCAAGCACTTTACAAAATGTGACTAAGAGCCCTA
The DNA here is from genome assembly GCF_018492685.1 of Alosa sapidissima. NCBI lineage: Eukaryota > Metazoa > Chordata > Actinopteri > Clupeiformes > Clupeidae > Alosa > Alosa sapidissima. Next base: position 46,994,284 of record NC_055957.1, on the reverse strand, counting down.
TGAACTGCAAATCGATCTGAGAAAGAAGACCCCTCGCCTCAACTGACCTATCTCCACTTCTTTCAAGTCCAAGATCCTGCAACAGTCTAAGAACTGCTGGAAGTCTGTCCCTCAGATTACGGCATGCTGTGTATCTGCATGCCCACCTTGTGTCTGACAGTGCCTGTAGCTCCCTAGGCTGCTGCTGTGGGTACAGCTCTTTCTGAACAGCAAGCCACTTCACATGCACATAAGAGCCAGATACAAAGTTATACAGCTGCTGCAAAAGTGCAAAAAAGTCAACCACTTCAGGCACCGCTTTTGTAGCATCAACAAGAACCAAATTCAAGCAATGTGCATTACAATGCACATAAAATGCAAATCTGGCATGGCTTTGAATCCTTGCAGACACGCCAGAATGTTTGCCGCTCATGACAGCTGCACCGTCGTACCCTTGCCCAACAAGGTTATTTCTGTAGTCCAGACCATGTCTCTCTAAACAACTGATAATCATTTGACTAAGACCAGCTGCATTGAGACTGTCAGCTGCTTGGAAGCACAAGAAACTTTCATTGATGGCACCATTGTAATAATACCGTAAAACTATAGACATTTGTTCCTTTTTTTGCAAGTCTTTTGTTTCATCGGCTATCACACTGAACACTTTATGTTCTTTCACTTCTCTTATGATTTCACTCTGTACCATGTCAGCTAAGCCCTGAAGAATTTCATTTTGGATTTGGTGACTGGTGTACTTAGCATTCCCACATTCTTCCAACCTTTTCTCAATGAATTGGTCATGCTTTGCGATTTCGTGCAATATGGCCAAAAAGTTTCCCTTATTGTCGGAGTCCTCAGACTCTCGATGCCCCCTCTGGGCAATATTTTGTGTTGCAGTCAAAAGCAGTACACTTGCTATCGTTTTTATGTAATTTCTGTTTTCTTCCACTTTCTTTTGACGGTTCTCATTCATCGAATTTAACATTGATGTGTTCATCTCTGTACCCCTTCTATACATGCTCCAAGCATACATTGCATTTATATGAAGTTCTGATTTTGAGTGGAGATTAAAACCAGAATCTTTATTCAATGCCTTCTTCCAATTGCAGAAGCCTAGCGGTGATGCAAAAGCAGAGTCTGGTGCATTTGGAAGAGAAAAATGCCTACAGGCAAAGCAGTATGAAGAATCTTGAATGACTGAATACTCAAGCCAAGAATTGTCTTTGAACCAGGTGCTGTTGAAAGCTCGCTTACGTGTTCCATGTTGAGTTCTTGGGAATTGGGAAAGAGATGGCTGAACAGGACCTTCCGCTTTGGATCTTGAAATGTCTGGAAACAAATAATAAATCTTTAAAGAAACAGTTAAGGGATCCAGAAGATTATTATTAATAATGAACTGCAACCATAAAGCAAATTTAACTGTAGGTAAGTAGGCCTACCACTGGGTCCTTTTGGAGGAGCAAACGTGGATACAGCTGGGAAGTGGTCCACTGCAACTTGAACTGGCTCTAGATCATCATCCTGGTCAGAGGTGTCTGTGTCCTCCCTCAATGAAGCTACATTGTAGAAGAATATTTTAATACTCAGCCATCATTTTAAAAACACACAATATCAGTAACCAACATTTTAAATAAAAATTCTGAAGATTCTTTAAAATCTAAATTCTAAAATTAAAATTAATTACTGAACATGGGACTACCTCTGTAGTTACTCTGACCTGGTGATGGCGGGCTGGGTATCTCACGTTGACTCTCCTGACTAGTGTGCAAGCTGTCATGACTGCTGATGCCAGGGCTGCCTGACTTGCTTCTCTTTGCAAAGTAGTTATAGAGCTCCCCCTGCCTTTTCATTCTCAACTCACCCTATGCAAAAAGTACACGAGTCTTGTTACTTCTCTATTTTGAGAATAATGACTCTCTTCAGCATTGTTCTAACCATTAAAACGAGGCAGATATGACAAGGCATTGCAACAGTGATTACAGAGATACACTGTAAGGTTGGCTGTAAAGATTATGCAGACTGTTATGATTAAATGACACCGCGCACGCATTATCGGAATCATATGCCAGAAGCTTTAGGCCAGTGATCCTCACTATTTTTTTCACAAGAGCCACATTGGCAGTGCAAAATCAAAAGGAGAGCCACTTTTATGACAACATACTAAGTCACCTTTGCAAATGTGCATTTCTACATATAAATTGGACATCCCACAAAAAAGAAATAACACAGCCATACATTTTCATTTAAGACCAGATTTACTTTAATACTGGGATGAGCGGAAGCTGGCAGGCATGTCCTTGACTTTCTTCATGTTGTATTTGTAGTATTAGTAGTAGCAGGTTTAACAATACCCCCTTTAGGAAACACCATTAAGGATTAATAACTTCCTTTCACCTTCATTATTCGGGTGAAGGGAGAAGTATAATTCAGATGTTTGCGTTTTTGTAGTGCAGTATTGTATGTTTATGAAGCACATTTGAAAAAATGTATTGGCTGTGTTGCCACATAGCCTACAGTGGGTCCCATTTAGAAGTGGCCACTTCATTCGCACTTTCCGTGATTCACGCAGCTGCGTTAAATGTATTACAACTTATCGCCACGAGGTGGCAGTTTAAGTCCGCTGTAGCATTGCCAGTAAACAGGGCAGCGGACTGCATTCAAAGGCGTTGCAAGTGGCAGTGAGATACTGTAAGCAGAACGAAACTAAAGATCACCTCGTTGAAGTCATACAGTAGACTAGGCTAAATCAGAGCCTACTTTTGTTTTTATCAAGGTGGGGCCACAGAGATGATGGCCTTTGGCGAACAGTTTAGGCCTACTCAAAATGAGTAAAACTAAATTTGGCGGAATCTCGCCAAATTTAGTATATGGCTATGCTACATAACAATCTGATGTGAAATGTATGTTGGCTGATACTAACAGCTAATCTGTAACGTTACAGGCGACATGAGATGTAGGTCCTAGCTAGGCTACTAACGTAATGTTAACGTTACCTTGATAGGCTACTCGTGGCTTGTAGGGGAACATATCACAGAAAATTAAACTACAGAAAACGTTCTCCTAATTTAACATAAAAGTGACTTTAAACAATGATTTTTTACAAAAGAAAACTTACCTTAGAACGTGTATTTCACTATTCGTCAAGTAGGCTGCTGCTGTCTTGTGCAAAAAATCCTCCCTGCCGCGATATTCTCTGTGAGCGTTTGACTCTCTTCTTCTCCTTCTCTGTTGTCTCTAATGCTTGCTGGTGGACAGTGGGTGAATGACAACTCTTTGTAATACATAGCGCCAGCTACTGCACAGAAGGGATATAGCAGTCAACAGGTATTACCGATTACAAAATGCAACAGGCTCTTTTCAACCAGACGTGCGGTGCCGTGACATGTCAATCATCTGGGGTGGCACCTGGGGGGTCCAATCAGATTTCAGAGGGGTCCAGTGCCCCCCCGGCCACCCCTTTGGCTCCGCCCCTGGACGAAAGAATAAACAAGCAATGTCACGTTAATGTTAAATAGCATCTGGACGCTAGGTGGCAACGTTGTATTACATTTCACTAGTGTAGCCTACTTGAAATACGGTGTGAGATTCACAAGTAAGGAAGGTGCAAATATTATGTAATTTATCATGGGAAATTATTGGAAATGTTATTTCTTGTTTATTCTAATTGCAAACCACACACATCCATTCGGAAGCACACGTAGACATTTAATACTGGAAGACTGTCATTTCGTTTATTTGATGTTGCTTAGCAACGGGGACAGACTTCAGAGCAAAGATTCTAGAACAGAGCTTCAGAGAGACACGTTTTGAGTTCGTGGCCAAGTACCTAAAATATCGGTTTCCATGTGTAGGCTATGTGCTGGATGGTGTGCTTCCTTTATGAAAGTAAGTGTTTTATACAGTTAACGTTACAGACATAATGAGTCATGTTGTAGTGGTCCACATAAATGTGCCCCTTCTGTTATTAGAATGCTAAGCAGAGATTTTAACATCATTCATTTCTTGTGTGGCTAGAAGCTAGCTAGGTCATAGGGAGGAGATGTTGCTGTAACGTTATGAGATTTATGTTGCTTAGCGTAATGCCATGGTCATTTGATATGAGATGCTTGTACTCATAACTTCGTCACTAGTAACTTTAGGACTCCTATTTTTTTTACTAAGAGTAATTCAGGAAGCATTTTAGCCCTAAAAGTAGCGCCTGAGTCTGTGACAGCTTAAGCGAGGACTCCTAAATAAGACCGATTCACAAACAATGTTTTGTGGTGGCATTTCACGTCGCGATGTTTTGAAATGGGTCTAACAATCACAAGGGAACAATTTTGCATTGTAGGCATAACTAAGGGATGCAGTAACACCACCAACAACAACCAAAACTAGCCTACTCATTGTTTACATGTACATTAAATGTAACGTTTCATTGTGAATCAAATTAAAAGATTCTCCTCTTTGCAAACGTTGGCATAGGCATATGGTGACAGATTAATTTAATAATGTTGCTGCGTGAATCACGGTAAGCGCGAATGAAGTGGCCACTTCTTAATAGGAGTCACTGTATGGAAGTAGGCTAAGTAAAATAGAGATGTTTAAAATAGGATAAAGTTAGGATATGTCCGCTTGACAACGCAGAGATAACTGGCCTTTGGCCATAGTAACCATCCATTTAGAACGACTGGCCTTCATAGCAACCAAGGATCTTAGCTGTGATTCATGTAGCTACAGTATACATACAATGTGATGCAAAGTATAGAAAGGTGATGAAATATACAGAGACAGGTGAAGAAATATAGTGCAATGTAGACAGTAGTATACAGTTGATTTACAGAAGGTGGTTTAGAGTAATATGAATTAAATATAAATATGTGCAGTGTATTAGCAGTTATCTCATACAATAAGTAGAATAATGTATGTAGATGTAGCAGTAACATTATAATAGTAGAAATAATAATATAGATATATGCAGTGTATTAACAGAATATAATAAAACAGAATAAATATGGGTATTCAATATGACAAATTTATAACAGATATGTACATAACATACAGCTATGTGCAGTGTGGAAACAGTGTCATTGTAGTACAGAAACAACATTATAAGAGTAGTAAGAATACGTTTATGTGCAGGATGAATAGTATAAAGATCAGTAGAATAACTATGTAGAAATGTAATTACAGTAGGCCTATGTACATTTGTAAATAAATAGAAAACTATGGGTGAGAGGGATACATTAATTTTATTTAGTCGTAAAAGTAAATTGCATTCAATTAAATTGCAATTAAAAATCTTTCCAGTAGGCTTTAATGTCACGCAAAAAGTACAACCAAAGCTGAGCTTGATCAACTAGAACGTCTAAAGAACCAGAACTTAAGTGTAGTTTTTTGCTGGGTCCCAGGCCATGTTGGTCTGAGGGGAAATGAGAAAGCGGACAGTGCTGCTAAGCAAGCCCTCAATGAAGAAGTCACAGAATGTCAAATCCCTGCCCCAGACCTTAAACCTATACTGAACTCTTACATCTCAGATAAGTGGCAATCTGAATGGGATTAATGTACCAACAACAAGCAAGGAATGTGAATTTTGGCACGTTTTCATGATCCACTGGGTCGTTATGGGCCACACAAAATACGGTGTTGCTAAAATTACTCCTATTGTGGCTATTAGAGACATGCGTTCATGAGTATCCAGCTCAATTTAATGAGTTAAGTAAAATACATTCACACACACAAAAAAAACATCACTAATGTTGTGGACATTCCTTTATTCTGAGATACATCAATAGGCTCTCAAAACAATCCCAAACAGACATAAGGTCTTTATAGAGCAAATCCATATAGATTATTTGTCAAATAAACCAGTAAAACAGAATTAGGGGATGGAATATATAACATTCACACTCATAGCTCATATTTCTAAAATAAATCAGTGAAAAAATATCCTGACAAACAAGCAGCATTTTAATGCCTTAGTCATATTTCATAATTTCAAATTTTTCTCTAGGTTACCTGATAGCCCAGTTTGAGAGGTGCAAGACGCGTGACATTATTTATTTTTGCAGCCAATCACTGCTGTTGTTTTATTGTATTGATTTGATTTTAGTCATAGAAGCTAAATTCGAAGGCAGGCCACAGGTAAAAGCCAACGAACCGCATTCACCCCGCAAGGCAATAGTTGAATAGAGCTTTTGAGGTATTGCCACTGCTCCAACACTGAAAGGCACTGTTAGAATGCTTGGATCAAGCCAGGTTCAGCATAGCGTATGTCACTGTCTGCTCACGTTGGTGACCGGACCAGGGCAAGCACACTTTCGCAGTTCCCGCCGGAAATGCAGTCTAGTTATTATTATTATTTTTCCCGTCTCCCTAATTTTTTGTCAGCCCTAGCGCCTAGGCCCTTTGAGACAGAGACACCGTTCCAACTTTAAAACGTCCGGTCAGTACCGGTGTAAGTTGGTCGCGAAGATGACGTCAGGTGGGCGTGCCGTTCGTCCGCCATATTGGATTGAACAGAAAGCGAAACTAAATTTTCACAGGTCACAAATTTGGTCCGAACGCCACGAAACTTGACGTACATTATCCTTGGACCAAGCCTCACAAAAGTTACCGGAAGGATTTTTGATTTTCAAAAGCGTTTGCCCGTCACAGCCAAACGAAATCGGCGGCGAAGCTCCGAAACAGGAAGTCGTCCATATCTCAGGAACACTGTCACATATCGATACCAAATTTTGTATATGAACTGGGGACTCCAGTGTGAGGGTGAATAAGCTAAAAAAAAAAAAGAAATATTCCAAAAGTTTCCATCATTTGGCAAACCACCCACAGGTATTTGGTAACTCTCACCATTCACATTTGCACCATTCACCTTCTATCACAATGTCTTCCAAGTATGCTCAATGGTTCTGGGCAGCCTTGCCCAATCATGAAATCCTTGCTCTGCCATGGGATAGTATGGACTTACGAACTAAATCAGCAAGGAGAACAGTAGCTATATATAGCTTACATAATAGAGTTGTTTTCACATTGACGGTATTCAAATTAAATTTTTCATTATTGTTAAATATCATGATGGGAGAGTATTATTAAAAATGTTACAAGTATGCAAATGCATATGTTTACGGGCATTTAGGTTTTACTGTGTTGTTTTGTTGTAAAGACATGCAAGGCATTCTGGGCCGTAATGAACAGTGGTCGGCAGCACTCCATAGGCTACGTATTAATATGAATAGGTGTTTCTGTAAACCTAGGGATAATAAACAGCTATCTCTGTTACAAAAACGAGCTGGTAATCGCTCATTGAAGAGGGTACTATGATAAAAAGATTGTTTTCCTAAAAGCATGGAGTTGACGAAAGAATAAACAATCAATGTCACGTTAATGTTAAGTAGCCTAGAACTATCTGAACGCTAGGTGGCAACGTTGTATTACATTTCACTAGTGTAGCCTACTTGAAATACGGTGTGAGATTCCCAAGTAAGGAAGGTGCAAATATTATGTAATTTATCATGGGAAATTATTGGAAATGTTATTTCTTGTTTATTCTAATTGCAAACCACACACATCCATTCGGAATCACACGTACACATTTAATACTGAAAGACTATAATTTCGTTTATTTGATGTTGCCTTAGCAACACAGCCTTCAGAGCAAAGATTCTAGAACAGGGCGTCAGAGAGACACGTTTTGAGTTTGTGGCCAAGAACCTAAAATATCGGTTTCCATGTGCTGGATGGTGTGCGTCCTTTATGAAAGTAAGTGTTTTATACAGTTAACGTTACAGACATAATGAGTCATGTTGTAGTGGTCAACATAAATGTGCCCCTTCTGTTATTAGAATGCTAAGCGGAGAAGCATGCTAAGCAGAGATTTAGTATCATTAATTTCTTGTGTGGCTAGCTATAGGGAGGAGGAGATGTAGTGCTATGTTGCTAATTGGGATTTATGTTGTTTAGCGTAATGCCATGGTCATTTGATATGAGATGCTTGCACTCGTAACTTCGTCACGTGTAACTTTAGGACTGCTATTTTTTTTTTTACTAACAGTAATTCACGAAGCACTTTAGCCCTAAAAGTAGCACCTACGTCTGTGACGGCTTAAAAGAAGTGGCAAGGACTCCTAACGCGATGTTTTGAAATGTGTCTACTATTGTCTACAGGAGCTTCCAATCGCGAGGGAACTTGCATTGTAGGCATAACTAAGGGATGCAATAACACCAACAACAACCAAAACTAGCCTACTCATTGTCAACATGTACATGAAATGTAACGTTTCATGTGGATCAAATTAAAATGTTTTCTTTGCAAACGTAAGCATAGGCATATGGTGACAGATTAATTTATTAATGCTGCTGTGTGAATCACGGTAAGCGCGAATGAAGTGGCCACTTCTTAATGGGACCCACTGTATGGAAGTGGGATAAGTAAAATAGAGATGTTTTAAATAAGATAAGGTTAATCAGAATTCTACGATATGCCCGCTTGACAACGGCAGAGATAGAACTGGCCTTTGGCCATAGCAACCATCCATTTAGAACGACTGGCCTTCATAGCAACCAAAGATCTGAGCTGTGTTGCAATGTGAGGCAAAGTATAGAAAGGTGATAAAACATACAGAGACAGATCAAGAAATATAGTGCAATGTAGACAGTAGTATACAGTTGATTTACAGACGGTGGTTTAGAGTAATATGAAGTATTCCTTTATTCTGAGATAGGCTACATCATTAGGCTCTCAAAACAACCCCAGGCTCACAAAACAATCCCAAACAGACATACGGTCTTTATAGAGCAAATCCATATAGATTATTTGTCAAATAAACCAGTAAAACGTAATTTGTGGGATGGAATATATAACATTCACACTCATAGCTCATATTTTTTTAAAATAAATCAGTGAAAAAGTATCCTGACAAACAAGTAGCTTTTTAATGCCTTGGTCATATTTCATAATTTCAATTCCTCTGTAGGTTACCTGATAGCCCAGTTTGAGAGGCGCAAGACACGTGACATTATTTATTTTTGCAGCCAATCACTGCTGTCATTTTATTTTATTGATTTGATCTCAGTCATAGAAGCTAAATTCGAAGGCAGGCCAAAGGTAAAATCCAACAAATCACATTCAACCCGCAAGCCAATAGTTGAATAGCCCTCTCCTAGAGCTTTTGGGATATTGCCACTGCTCCAACACTGAAAGGCACCGTTACAATGCCTGGATCAAGCCAGGTTCAGCATAGCGTATGCCACTGTCTTCTCACGTTGCTGACCGGACCAGGGCAAGCACACTTTCGCAGTTCCCGCCGGAAATGCAGTCTAGTTCTTCTTCTTCTTCTATCGCGTTTAATGCAGCTTCAACCGTTTAACGTAGAAACTTCATTCAAACTATGTTACGTAGGTCTTACTTAGGACAAGAGTGCTATGTATTTTTCAGCTTTGTAACTTTTATACTTTTTAAACTATTAATTAAAAACTATCAAAATATCCCCATAGACTTAACATGGGCTGATGACATCACAATAGAGCACTTAAGCAATTAGAATCCTAGGCCAGGTGTTCTGGCCACCTGGCCCAAATGCCAGTCTCAGGCTTTAAGCATACTAACTGGCTCTATCTGTTCAGGAGCTGATAATGATAGTCCAGGCTGTGTGTAGTGCCTTTGTGAGGTGTATTTTTCATGGCCCTTACTCTGTTAAATGTCTTCAGGTTTTTTGGAAACAAAGTCAAGACCAATTGGAATGTTATTATGTTTATGAATGTTGAATGTTGCTCTGTTTCTGCTCTACTGTTGTCTGTGCAAGTAAGAGCAGGTACAGTACTGTACAGTATATGCTAGTAATAGCAGGTAACTGAAAACCCACCCTTCCCTATTTTGGTCAGTAAAGAACATTAAAAAACTTTCTCTATCTGGATCTGGACCAAAATATGGTAACCCTTGTATGAGAATCTGAAATAAGTTGGCTTTTTAGGTTACTTGTAAGCAGACACACATACAGTACACAGAGACAGAAAGACTGACAAGCCATATTATAATACACTCTGCAGGAGGAAACTTGGGGGGGGGGGGGAGACACTAGAATAAGCTTCACCTTGTCATTACATTTCTATAGACAGGTAGATCAGTAAAGGCACTACCAAGAGCCGCGCCTATCAGCCTTATTACAATAATGGACTGGTCCTTTGGCCCATAGTCCATCCATCAGCCTTGTGGAGCCACTGCATAATTCATCTGATAACTAATGTAAGTCCTACTGAGCCATTACTGAGCCATTTTTCCTGCATGGTGTGAACAGTTTAAAATTAGTGAAAGCGTCTTATCCAAAAAATCCATTTAGTTTCCCTGTTGTTTTCTGTCTCTGCTGTGACTGTCTTGGCCACGTTTAGTACAAACAGAACATATTATTAGTATTAGTATTATTATTCATCTCTGTTATTTTTCCTCCTGCCCCCATGTGTGGTGTGGTGGGTTACCACTCTTGAATCCCGCAGTTTTCTGGGAAACTACGAATTTCTACAAACATCTGTAAAACACAAAGGTAATGATATTTTCTCCCACCTTCGACCCTCTTTCAGGCTTCTACACTTCATCATCATCCTTGTTTTTAAAGAACAATGGAAAGTAACAGGGTGCATGTTTACACTGGGGAAAGTAACAGGGTGCAGATTAACACTGGGAAAAATACTCCAACTGGTTTCTGATGCTAATGTATCACTCTTCACTTTTCCCACTTGTCACCAGTGAAATCATCTCCCCAGTAGAGCAATGACATTTTCTGACCCCCTCCATAATGATGGACCCATCCAGAGGAGTCATGAGCAGTTACATGATTGCATAACTCCTGAGTGCCTGACAATTGCTTACCTACAAGGCACACACAGTACAAGTATGAGACTGCCAACATATCTCTTGCTGTGAATTCACTTGCATATTGAGGCCATGCACTGCACCTACATTATGGAGACATTACAAGCCATTACGTAAATCGCTGTGAATTACAAACAGAGCCACAGAGTTTGTTTTAATGTGCTGTACGTACTTATGTGTTTCTGTGGGTTACCTCCAGCTCTTTGACAGCTTGATGCAGGTAGAAGGCATTTCTGAGGAAGATGCGGAGGGTCTCAAAAAACAAACAAACAATCACACACAAACAGTGAAACAGCAATAATTCCAGGCAGATACCCAATACATTAGTCCCTGTACCTTGCCTCATCATGCATTTGTAAAAAAAAAAAAACAGAAAACTATTAGCACTTTTGTCTTCTTAGGCTCACTAGAACCAATCATTCTTCCATGCATGAAAATCATAATTTTCAGAGCGGGAGCATGAAAAGTGTGTGGTTTACAAAACATCTTTGCAGCTAATTCACATGCAGCTGGCTGACTTTTTAATGTTCTTGTCAAACTGTCAGGACTAAGAGCCAACTCCTCTAATTAACCATGGATTTTCCTGTCTCTGTCTCTCTCTCTCTCTCTGTGTGTGTGTGTGTGTGGTTGAGGATGGTTGTTTAACACAAGGTTGTTTGTTCTTCAATATTTTAGTGAAAGTAATACCAGAGTCTCTTTGACAAGCCATTTGGCTAGGATTAAAAAAGATAAGATGAAAGTACCAACAGGATAGTAAATTCCAATATACATTATTTAAATTATTATACATATACATAACGTGTTTTTTTTATCACATTAATCGAGAGCTGCCAAAGAGTTTTTAATTTATGTTGCTTGTGCTGTTATCAACGATTCTCTTTGGGTGCTATTATTTTGACCCTCTGATCATCCTGATCTGATGAAACCTTAAGACTGCCACAGACACTTCCTAGTACAGTAGGCTTCTGCTGAAGGCATGGAGATATTAACAGCAACACAGGTCTGAATGGCTGGTGGCAGAAACAAATGTGTCACTTCTCCTTTAATACCACATTGTTTTGTGTTGTTTGAGACTTAAGTAGGTTTATCGCCTCTTTGGAGTTTTGTAGCCTACCTGAAAAAAAATTCCGGATTTCAGACATTACATTTATTCCGGATCTTAAAGGAATTATCCGGAGTAAAATGCACTTTAGATCAAAAGTGCATTTTACTCCGGATAATTCCTTTAAATGTTCCGGAATAAATGTACATTTAATAAGTGGACCTCTCAGGTTTATATTTGAATACACCTGCAAGAAACTAATGAGAGTGCCTTCTCCCATTCCCTTCAAAAGCCAGGTGTGCCTTAACCTTGGCGCGTTGCTATCATCTATGCAACAGGATTCTACCAAAGCTTGCTTTGCTGAAATAGGTGCATGTGTGACAAGCAGAGTATACACATGTTCTGCACTCACTTACAGTATAGGCATATTGAGCTCATAGGCAACAACAAAGAAAAGTCTTACATTTTACTTACTCTTACATGCAACACACCCCCCAATAACATTTGAAAGTTAATAGAAATCCTATACCGACATTCAGCTAAACACACTACTACAGTCTTTGCACTGCTCTCAAATTAAGTGTGTAAAATAAATAATAAAAAAAAAAAACAAGTTAAATACTGTGTCTTGTACTTTAGGCCAGGTATTTCTTGGTCAGAGGTGTAACAGACGGCACAATGCGCTCTCAGGATGAGAAATGTGTTGGTCGTCAAAAGGTTAATTGACAGTGTATTAAACATGGGACAGACTGGTGAAGGAATGGTAATATTATGAGAAACTATGATTAATCTGATTCCATAAAATTAAGAAATTGACCTATAGCAGAGTAGTGGCATGGCATACAAGAAGAAATATATAAATGGTGGGTGAATTAACAATTTATTAAGTAAACCATAAATGTGACCAATATCACTTAACATACTGTAACAAAGTAACAAACAAACAAAGTAAGCTTAACCAAATAACAAACTTAAACTTAACAAGTTAACAAATTACAATGTCAAATATACCAGATAAAACAATATAAAGTAAAAGAAAGGCCAAACCCAAAAGTAAGGAGAGGGAAAGAGAGAGAGAGAGAGCATGGCACTCCAGAAGAAGTAAGCGGGCAGGGCAGAGACTAGCCAGTCAAGAGGCAGAATAGAAGACAGCCAAAGGAAAGAGAAGGTGAGAATAATCTGTGTTCTCCCCTTTTATCTAAAAACAACTAAACATACAGTAATTTTATTACACTGCTTGGTTGAATTTCCCATCGTCCTGCGTTCTTTACAACGTGTATTACCTGTATGTTATTTGCACACCTATGAAGTATCCAATATTTTGGCCATGTCACATTTGTATATCAATTCGCCAAACTCATTGTGAAGTTTAAATGAACTGTCACGTTGCATCCAAGCTGTAAAATACAGACATTCAGCACATAGGAACATTGTAGCATATGACGGAGGTGGCTTTTAGCTAGTTGCATTTCAGTAGGCGATGTTTCAAAGCTAAGGTTCATCAGAATATGCCCGCTTGACAACGGGAGAGATGGAACTAACAATTGGCCTTTGGCCATAGCAACCACCCATTTAGAATTAGTAATGGCAGATTGTCCTGCAAGTTGAGTTAGTTGATATGTGGCGGAAAGAAATAGTTCTACAAACAAGACAGTTTTAGCAATTAAAACATTTAAATTATAACAGGAAATGAACACAACGCAAGTGGCAACAGTGGAATAAGCGGGATAATGGACTCCAAGGCATTCGGTTCATAGCAATAAATGCATTTACGAGGTGTAAACAACCATTTTACAACCTCGAACGTGCATTTATTTCTGTGAACCGAACGCTGTGTCGTCTATTATCCCTTACATAGATGCCATTCATCTGGAACCCCCCGAATCACCAGGGCATCTCTGTTATCTGAGAGCACATGGTGTGGACGCATCACATAAAATGCATCAAATATCCCAGGTTACAGAAACATCATAGGTATGCATTAACTTTACTGTTCTACAAGACAATACTGTATTTCTCACATGGAGACTTTAAAAATTATATCAAACACGAGCAGATTATAATTTCTCCTTTGACAAATATAGTTAGAGTTCAGATATTTTCCTGTGGTTCAGGAGAGGCCTGGGACTGAGTTAAGCCCTTGAATTTCCCCTTGGGGATCAATAAAGTATCTATCTATCTATCTATCTATCTATCTAACAGGGTGACGAGATCCGAGACCAAATGACATCTTCCCAGTGTCTTCTTTGGGTTCCTTCTGCTTTCCTTAAATCTAAAGGTGACAGAACTTTCTCTGTCTATGCTCCCCAGCTCTGGAATAGCCTTCCTGATGATGTCAAATATGCCCACTATATCAGTAGCTTTAAATCCAACCTAAAGACCTCTTCTCCCTAGCTTTTAACACTCCCTGACCCCTTCACCTCTCCCCCAATTATTTATTTTATTTTTATGTTCATTAGTATTATTACAAGGGCCATCTGTTGTTATCTTTGAGTTTTTAAGTTTGTTATCTCCCTTACTTAGCATATTATTTTTTTTTTATTATTATTATTATTTAATAATAATAATAACAACTAGATGTACCGCAGAGCGGTACAAAATATGACCGCCGCCCAGTCCAGCACATTTTTTCCACAAAAATAAATCACGCTGAAAGGCCTATATGATTCTAACTGTCTCACTAAATTGCATTATCCACACTCAATTCTCACTGGTATCTGCTAGACAACAAGTACCAAAACATGATTAGTTCATAGATTTCACATGTAAAATTAATTTTATACAACCCCACCCCCATCTTGCCTGTTCATAATTCTGAGAAATTCTTGAATTGTGTGCGTGCATGCTTGTGTGTTTGTCTGCGTATGTGTGTTTGTGCATGTATGCGTATATATGTCTACTGTGTGAGTATGTGTCATACGTATGATTACTGTGAATGTATGTGTGTGCATGTGTATCTGTTTATGCACATGTGTGCACATGGAATGGGTTAACATGACCCCTGGAGGCAAACATACGGGAAAAAAATGGTCATCCTAGGCCCTACGGTTCTCAAGATATTCACAGAAAACTGTGTCTGCCCTACCCTCCTTTCGGGGGGTCCAGTCCAGTGGAGGGGCTACAGATCAAAACGAAAAGCGATGGTTCCATGCTATCCATGTGGGGATACATGCCCACCAAGTTTCGTGTACCCCGGTCTTTCAGTGTCCCAGGAATCCTTGTTGGTGTACGGTCACTAAATGAACACATAAATTATTTTATTGTAAGGCCCCCCATGAACGAAAGTCCACGAAACTTGGCATGCATTCGGAGGGTGTCATAATGATCCTACACTTTCAATTTCGTGCAGTTTTGACCATGTCAGCCAGAGATATTGTGATGAAAACACCTAATTTTTTGCTTTTTAATTTTTAACTAGGTGGCGCTATACATGAAATAAGTGGTAATGGGATGGGTTGACATGCCCCCTTAAGACCAACATACAAAAAAAAGGTGGACCTCCTAGGCCCTACGGTTCTCGAGATATTCACAGAAAACTGTCTCTGTCACCAACTGGCCACCTACAGGCCAGTTGGTGTATAGTAACATAAATTAATTTATTGTGTGGCCCCCCATGAACGGAATTCCACGAAACGTGCATTCAGAGGCTGTCATAATGATCCTACACTTCCAATTTCGTGCAGTTTTGACTATGTTAGGTCACAGATACCTGCGATAATTAACTAGGTGGCGCTATACATGAAATGAGTGGTTATGGAATGGGTTGACATGGCCCTTTGAGATCAACATACAAAAATGGTCCTCCTAAACCCTACGGTTCTCGAGATATTCACAGAAAACTGTGTCTGCCCTACCCTCCTTTCGGGGGGTCCAGTCCAGCAGGGGGGCTACAGATCAAAACGCTGCGCGGCGGTCATAATAATTGTATTTATTATTATTATTATTAGTGTTATCATTGTTATTATTATTATTATTGTTGTTGTTGTTGCTGCTGTTATTATTATTTTATGTAAAGCACTTTGGTGCAATGCTGTTGCTTTTAAATGTGCTATAAAAATAAATGGACTTGACTTGACTTAACCCCTGTGTGGTGTGTAGTGTGCTTCAAACGGCTCCTGTTGGTTTTGTTTTCTGGACAGCCAGACTGTCTGTTGAACTACTTGGGACTGAACACTAGACAGGTAAAATAAGCTGTTATGCTACAATAGCTTTTGGCCACATTATATTCAAATTTGACTATACTATACTCAATGCTAGACAGTATATTAAATAGTCTCTGCTCTGTTTTTATAGAAGTTGCAAGAATCCACGTCGAGCTTTGTTACCAACGTTATCGAATGGTTTCAGTTTCACTCGCGGAGACACACACACGCATGCATGCATTGAATGGATGCTCTACACACCACCACACCACTTAATGCCTTTGTTGATGACATCCAATTAGCAAGTATTTCCTCCTGATTGCAGAAACGTTTGTTTTCTTTTTCTGTCGGTCCACAGTTCCTTAATCATTTGCGCAGCAAATTATCAGACGAAGCACCGGGCATAATTTCACTCCATGGCCCATAGTTTGAAAAATGCTGGCCTACATGTAGCTGCACATGACACGCACAAGAACCCTCAAAGGCACATGCACTGACACATCAGCGCTTTGATGTCCAAAGCAACAGAACCATTATGCAAACTTGTGATTGTGAACTGGTACTTGGCTCTTCCGTACCTGGTACCTGGCTCTTCTTGCAAAGTCTGGCTAGTCATGACAATTGCAATTGGTTGGCTAGTGGTGGGTGGCGGGCATCCACAGCAGCAGGCTGGCTAGCCAGTGGATTTGTGGAAGCACACCACATATCTGTTAATTTTGGTGTCTTCTTTAGTAATTCTAATCTTCTTTCATCCTTTAGATCCTTTCACTTTCTTTTTTTGGCCCCATTCGGATGCTTTCTTTGACCGGCATTTTTGCTAGTTATTTCTGTGCTCATTCTATTTTTTGTTCTCATTTTATGCACGCATTCTGTAGTGTTGACTCACCGATGAGGCGCCTTAGAGGCAAGGCCCGGGGCTGCAGCCCACATAGTCCCCTTTGTTAAAGGGGTGGTTCAGGATTTTGGACACATGCCCTTATTTTCAAGTTAGAAGTGTGATATTTATCAGTGGAGACTCCAGTCCACTGGTTTCATCCAGTCCTTCTAATTGCAGTTTGCAGGTGCTAGGCTAGCGCAAGTCATCAGTATGTGTTAGCCTGCCACTAAAAACAGTCTTAAGTACACCCGAGGCAAATTCCAGACAATCGATTTAAATGTCTGTGTTGATAGAATAGTGTTAGAAATAAAACCCTTGTATCGCATTGCAATAGTTATACTTTTTTCCCTGAAGTTGGTAGTAGGCATATAAGCAACGGCAGCGGCGGGCTGATATTACCTAGGCTACTAGGTATCCCGATTGGAGTGCGCTTCTCTGTTTACATTTCGGCGCAGTACTACTAACCGGTGCAAGTATAATTCCAATTATAATGCAAGTTGCTAGTCCCTCAAAAATGTAATGCGATCATTGAAATGCAAGGATAGAATAATGTTAGAAATAAAACTATTAACACAGACATTTACATCGATAGTCTGGCGTTATAATTTATTTGCCTCGGGTGTACTGTGGAGTGGGTAAGACTATTTTTAGTGGCAGGCTAACACATAACTGATGACTTGCTCTAGCCTAGCACCTGCGAACTCTGCAACTAGAAGGACTGGAGGAAACGTGTTGAAAACAGTTTCCACTGATAAATATCACACTTGCTAACATGGAAATGAGGTCCTATGTCCAAAATCCTGAACCACCCCTTTAAGTCGGCCCTGCATACCTGTAGCTATCAAAAGCAGAAGATGTTCTGTTTGGTTTGGGATTTAATTTACGTTTGGACTGTTTGATTTTATTGCTAAATGTTGGGACTGATGGCCACTGAAATCTGGGGGGTATTTTGATGGTTCGCTATTAAGTTTCATGTAGTTGAAAGAGTGTCGGGATTTTTACCCACTGTTTATTGCGAGACAAGGCATCCGCTTTCATTCATTCATTGAACGTGCACTGTGCTGAAACCTTATTGCTTATGGCCAAATAGGTATACAGTAGCCTAAATTGAGTTATTTTTTTTTATTGTGTTTAAATGTAGGCTACTGCCTCAGCCTCTAGCAAGCTCAGAAAGGAGTGGCAAGCGACTTGTAGCTTGAGAGCGACGTGTTGGAGACCCATGGGGTAGGAAAACGACTTTTCATTGGTAACAGTATTAAACCAACCAATAATATAAAATATTAAGAAGAGTTCTTTTATGAGTTAAATCGAAACAATGTAGACAATTATTATCGGCCTTTATTTGTCCGAATCTGTGGCCCGGCTATAAATATAATCTCGGCCATAATTTGAGGATTTAGGTATGCACGCGTGTTTCAGGCATAGTGCAAGCACTAATCTCTGACTGAAAGTGAGCAGAACTTGTGCATTTACATAAAAAATATATATATATATTACATTACATTACATTACATTTGGCTGACACATTTTTAGCCAAAGTGACTAACAACATGGTAAACAGTTTAAGTTTTAAAGCAATTCTCAACAATTTTAGGACAATTTAAAAAACGGTAGAGTACAGTAAGAATAAGTGCATCAGTGAGTGCTGTTTTTAACAGTTACGTGTCAATTCAAGACGGCTGGTGAGTGCTAGGATCAGCAAGACTTGTTGTAAGTGGTGCTATGAGAGGAGATGTTCTCTAAAGAGCTGGGTCTTCAGGAGTTTTTTGAAAATAGAGAGGGATGTCCCTGCCCTTGTAGGAACTGGCAGTGAGTTCCACCAACGAGGAACAACAGATGAGAAAAGTTTGGATTGGCCTGAGCGTACCGGTGGTAGAGCTAGACGTCGTTCGTCTGAGGAGCGCAGCTGTCTGGAGGTAGTGTATGTCTGTATGAGGGCATTTAAGTAGGTGGGAGCAGAACTGGAGACTACTTTGTAGGCAAGGGTTAGAGCCTTAAATTTGATGCGGGCCGCCATAGGTAGCCAGTGTAGCTGGATGAGCAGCGGGGTAACATGTGCCTTTTTGGGTTGATTGTAGACCAGGCGCGCCGCCGCGTTCTGGATCATCTGAAGGGGTTTCACTGCGCAGGCTGGGAGACCTGTCAGGAGGGCGTTGCAGTAGTCGAGTCGTGAGATGACTATCGCCTGAACCAGGAGTTGGGTAGCATCTTGAGTCAAGTAAGTCCTGATTTTCCATATGTTGTAGAGTGCAAAACGGCATGACCGGGTGACTGAGGCAACATGATCTGAGAAGTTTAGTTCGTTGTCGAGAACAACTCCTAGATTTCTTGCTGGGAGGACCAGCAGTTCAGTCTTTGAGAGGTTCAGCTGGAGGTGGTGTGCCTTCATTCATCTAGCTATGTCTGAGAGGCAATCCGAGATCCGTGTTGAAACCAAGGGGTCATCAGGTGGAAAGGACAGATAGAGCTGTGTGTCGTCTGCATAGCAGTGGTATGAGAAGTCATGCGAATGGATAATCTGTCCCAAGGAGGTGGTGTAGATAGCAAAGAGAAGGGGGCCCAGCACTGAGCCCTGGGGGACCCCTGTGGTGAGATGGTGAGGTGCATATAGCTGACCAAGCCATGATATGTTAAACGAGCGTCCTGTGAGGTAGGATTCAAACCAGGAGAAAGTAGAACCGGAGATTCCCATGTTGGTGGTGATTAACCATGTCAAAGGCAGCCGATAAGTCAAGCAGAATGAGTACTGATGACCGAGCGGTTGCCCTGGCTTCTTTTAAGGCTTCTATTACAGACAGCAGAGCCGTTTCGGTAGAGTGGCCGCTTTTGAATCCAGACTGATTTGGATCCAGAAGGTTGTTCTGTGAAAGAAAGTCAGAGACCTGTTTGGAGACTGCTCGTTCAATGCCTTTGGATAGGAAAGGCAGGAGTGAGACAGGGCGGTATTTCTCGACTTAAGCAGGGTTAAGAGAAGCTTTCTTAAGTAAAGGTGTTACCCAGGCCATTTTGAATGCTGTTGGAAATGTGCCGGAGGTTAGCGAGGCATTGATCACATGTGTGATAGCTGGTGTGATGGTCGGGCTGATGGACTGAAGTAGGCTCGTAGGTATAGGGTCCAGCGAGCATGTGGTAGGACGGCTACATGTCAGAAGTCATTGATTTTGTCATTGTAGAATGCTGTCTTAGCAGCAGTGATGCTGGCTGAGAAGGAGGTCAGGAGATAGATAGATAGATATACTTTATTGATCCCTAGGGGAAATTCAAGGGCTACTGCTGGAAGGCTGGCACTCTTGTCGGCGCCGGAACCGGAAGAGTCTGGTCGTTTTTGAGGTCATCAGTTAGTTTGGATTTGTGCCATTTCCTCTCCGCGGCTCTGAGTTTGGTGCGCTGGGATCGGAGGGTATCATTTAGCCATGGATGATAGTGTTTGGATCGAGCTGGCCTTGTGGTAAGAGGGCACAGCTCGTCTAGACACGAGCTCAGTGTGGAGCAGAGCGAATCTGTGGCCTCATTAACCTCCAGAGTGGAGTAGGTGTTGAGTGGAGGTAGACCGGAGGCAACCACAGAGGAAAAGTGCGTTGGAGACCGGTTCCGGATGTTGCGGCGGAACGTGACCATCGGCTGAGAAGCCGGAGGCTGTTTTGTCAGGCTGACGTTGAACTGGATGAAGAAGTGGTCAGAAAGATGGAGAGGCGTCACAATGAGGGTGTCTGTGCTGCAGTTCCGAGTTAGGATCAAGTCAAGCTCTTTGCCAGCTTTGTGAGTAGGTGGGCTTTTAACCAGTTTGAGGTCAAAGGAGTGGATCAGGGCCAAAAAGCCCGCTGAGCCTGGGGCATCTAAGTGGATGTTCATATCGCCGAGAACGAGAAGCGGACAGTCATGCTCAGGGATGGAGGACAGCAGAGTGTCAAGTTCGTCCATAAAGTCGCCTAGTTGGCCTGGAGGGCGACCTAGATGACCAGCACGTAGAGTTTGGGGCGATCACCGTGATGGCATGGAATTTGAATGAGACATTTGTTTGAAGGCAGTAGTGGGGTGAATTTCCATTTGTTGGAGATCAGCAGGCCCGTCCCACCTCCTCGTCCAGATGGGCGAGGGGTGTGGGAGAGGGTAAAGTTAGTTGAGAGTGCAGCCGGGATGGCAGGGTTCTCCGGTTTGATCCAAGTCTCAGTGAGAGCAAGGAGTTCCAACGAAAGGTGGTTGGCATAGCCAGCTATGAAGTCTGTTTTTTTTACTGTGGATTGACAGTTCCACAAGCCCATGGAGAAGGAGGTTTCTGTAGGTGAGGGCCGTTTAAGTTGCTGGAGGTTAAGCAGATTTCTGCCCCTTTTGGCACGATGCCGTTTTCTGCAATGGCCGGTGATAACAGATATGGTGGAATGGCACATTTTTGCCTCTGTCGGCGCCTGTGCTCGGTGAACTTACACAGGTAAACTTGCTCGTCTTGATCGCGTCCGTCTAAAACGAGGAAGGCTTGATGCGAGGGCTGACGCTTATGCTGACGCTTCAGCAACAGCCTCTATTGTTATGCTGACAGGAATTGCATGCAGCTGTCCTCGTGTCTCACTAATGATGAATCAGCGTAGACTGCCCTCTCACGTTAGCACAGCTTAGATTGTTCAAAAGGGTGTTAATTACTGTCAACTGAAAGTCTGCTCGCTCACACCGACCGAAACTCGTAGTTTCAAGTAGCCTCCTCCCTCAGCTGTTCCCAAACGCCTCGATTCTAAAGAATTGGAGAGGATTGGCCAATAGTAGCCTATGTGCCTTCCTTTCTCTCTCCCAATGCACTGCAGTTGTTGTCGTAAATATATATATTACTTTATATAGTGCTTTTATTTACAATCTAATCATTATGAAAAGTCTTCTTCTACCATTTAACTTCTACCATTGAGTGCCAAAAACGTACGTTTTTTTAAATTACGAAACTAGACACTCTAACACACCTTATATGTGATTTTGGGATTAATGGAAATGAAATATATGACGATCGAAAACTCATGAAAACGCACGATCTGGACATTTTATCATAACTCGGTTGCCGCTTTGGGTCTAATCAGTGACGCATGCACGTCAGGTCAAAACCAGGCCATTTTCGTGGGTCTATCACTAGGTGGCAGTCTCGCCAGGTCTCGCTGATCGCTTCCCGTAAAGTTTACACAAGTAAGTAACAGGCAACACTTCATATTTCATGAAAGACGTTATATCTCCATTTCTAGAAAAAAACAGTGATTTTGATGAAAACTAGCCACTGTTTAGCTTGGGATTTCTCAGGAACAGAGGCGTGTAGAAATACACAGTTTGCACCCACCGAGAGCTTAAAGTCTCACCTTTTAAATTGTATGTGTTCATAGCTATAACACAGAATATGCTGTGGCTGAACAAAAATCATCAACAATGGTCCAGACCGGAGGCAACCACACCCCCAAACCCACCGAAAAAATGTCTGACTTGTCGCAAGCCAAGCTCCTGATCTCATTCCACAAGCCTAGAAACCTCACTTGTGGCTGTAGACGGTATGTTTTATGTTAGTACGGTGTCTTGTGTAATTCCGCTGGATTTTCTTGTAAAAATTTATTTTTTTGCATATTTTGCTAGTGATAAGGAACAAGATTTTTTTGTCTTCAAATTTTCACGATCCATTTTCACACTTAGATGACATCACCATTTATATAATGCATAATTAAGACTGAGACTACCATCACCAGGCACATGCAGAGAAGGGGGGCTACAGGCGCTCTAGCACCTGCCCTTTTGCCCCTTTGATGTCCAAGTGCCACAATTTTCTGTGTTAATTAAAAATGCCTTGCGGCCACCAATCCGTGACTTCATACATTCAGTAAACTCTCAGAAGGTGCACGCAGTGTTGCCAATTTAGCGACTTTGTCGCTAGATTTAGCGACTTTTGGCCGTCTCTGGCGACTTTTTCGTGTGTCTGGCGACTTTTGTTTTCTCTATGCGTTATCCTTCGGTTTGCCCAGGCTGACTGCAGCAGCAGCTTAAAGCGTGAGAAAAATCTTCTCGCAAAGATGCCAAACTCTGTTTCGTTGTTGAAACTTCAGAAAATCTCCCCTCTCATGCCTGTTTCGTTAGTGACTTACATCGCGAATATGCCCAAAGCGTTGCCCCATGATTATAAAAGGAATGACTGGCCTATATAGTATCAGCCCAATTTATTACAAGGAAGTAGATGTTCTATAGATCTAAGCTGAGACAACGCTCATTGGAAGGTGCAGCAACTTCGGCTGAAATTACAACAAGAGAGTCAACGAGACGAGAGCAATGACATGATGACAGGGAAACAGGGACACGCTTGCCAGCATCGTTCAACAATTGAACAAAGGAAGTAGGCTAGCCTACAACTTCATTCACAAGCAAAGCAGTGAATGTTAGAAAAACCTATAGCATTCGTTTAGGCTATGTAGGCCTAGCTTCAATGTTGTCAATGCAAGTTGATGCAGGACTGTCGGAAATTCTTTCGCTCTGTCCTAAATATATCCAAAATATAGCCATTGCCGTAAGGGTACATTGCGTGTAGGCTACCCTATGGTCACATTATAATCAGACTTCAAGCAGTGCAAAGCAGATGCAGCAGTGAATAGGTTGGAAATGACTGCTTTTCAGCCACCTGATGCTAGTGTAGTCTAGATGATAGGCTACAGAAAGTAAAGTGTAGCCTATCAATAAATATACAAGTATATTAAATCAAATATATTTAAACTAGGCTCTTAAAGCTGCCTATGAGTAGGAGAAAAGCAAACAGGAGTAAAAGGGAATTGAAGGGCCATTACCGTTTTTTGGGGGGTTTTTTTTGGGCGGGGGGTACGACGTGCTGACGTAATTAATATGCAAATTAGCACGCAGGCACAGTGCTGCAGGAGACGTTTGGGAGCACGGTAAGGTCACTTGGCAGTTAGCCTCTCTGAACATGCAATAGTATTCAGCTTAGAGATAGAGAATAAAATGTTTAAAGTTGTTTCATGTTTAATGAAGTAGGCTATCAAACCCGTTTTAACCATGTCATAGTCCATCCATTTCAATAACCTGGCAGCTTCAAAGGCTGAACGTTCATAACATATTCTGTTTAGGTTACTATGTTATAGTAGCTTAGGTTAGTAGACCTAGTTCATAAAACAGAGTAGGCAAACCTTTTCTAAATCGTCATAAGCCGACGACATAGGCTACTGTAGTTGTTTAACTAACCCAAACTCCACACGTCGTTCTCTGTTTACAGAAGGCTACATTACGCGTCATTTCACTCAGTGGCCACACGCACAGCAGGTGAATCTGCAAGACACCAGCTTGCTAATGGTGGTAGTTCACTGTGATAAACATTAAAATTATAGCCTGACAAGCCAGACTAGGCAATAACATATTTG
This sequence comes from Alosa sapidissima, assembly GCF_018492685.1. Classification (NCBI taxonomy): domain Eukaryota; kingdom Metazoa; phylum Chordata; class Actinopteri; order Clupeiformes; family Clupeidae; genus Alosa; species Alosa sapidissima. Next base: position 46,970,019 of record NC_055957.1, on the reverse strand, counting down.
CTGCTGCTAGGGTGCGTCTAGATTTCTAAGCTATTAAAATTAGCTTAGTAGACAATAGCCTAATGAAAACTGAAAAGACCTATCTGTCTGTGCCCTGGCTACAGTAGGCCTACAGTACATGCACTCCTATTGAATTTTTTTAGAACCAAAGAGAGAAATGAGAAAAATGTGTTACAACTCTGTCTGCTATTTACACCCATTCTTCTTGATACATAATAAATAAATATGAAAATGTATAAAATGTGGATACAGTGTGATTGAAGATTTATTTTGATATAATTTGCATGTAGCCTATGTATTCTCTATTGGGTTGCAATCAAAATTAAGTTTTAAATAAAGTTAACACGTTTTCTGGAAATTTTGTTCCATGTGCCCTTTTTTAAAATTTGAGCCCCTGCCCCTTCAAAGGTCTCTGCACGCCCCTGACTATCACTTGGGGATCAAATGTGAGAAAACACTGGTTAAGAGGGTGTTCTGCCTAATTTTTGGGTGCTGATTCTGAATATCATATTTACTTAGCTGATTTTTTAGTTTTAACCCTTTAGGCGCCAGAGGTTTTTTTCCGAAACGATCAATTTTGACATCTTCATTTCAAAAGGCTATATCTTAAAAGTGATAAGAGATAGAGACTTTCTGTAAATTAGAGAAATATTAAGGATGACCCAAAGTTTATGTAGAGATTAAATGTTTATATCTAATTTGCATATTATGACGTCATATGGTGGCGGCCATCTTGGATTATAGAATTTTCATGAAAAGTCGCATGTTTGAATGATAAAATGCACCACTTCTTTCCCCCCAAAATGTCCCTCACCTTCTGTATGCTATATTGCACAATACTGAATGCTCAGGTAAATAGTAAGTAGTGAACAAACTGTGTAAATCATTACTAATAAATGGCAGAAACAAACCAAATGCATGTAGCGGTAGACTGGCCTTTTGCTGTAGAGATTTTCCATTTACTACATACAGTAGGCACTCTGATTCCATGTATGGGCCACATATATATTATTCAGATGACACACAAACACAAGTAGACAAGACCTGTTTAGTTCAAAAGCTCATTTGCCACGGCAAGGCACAGATCAGGAGTGAGATGACGAGACAAGACAAGAGACAATGTTAGTATTTTTTTTCTTTTTGTTGATGTTTTTTTTTTTTTTTTTTCTTAGCTGACAAAGACACACACATCACAAGGACATGAACACACAAAAAGGAACACATAGTGTACTGTATGTCCTAAATGATCAGGGAAGTAGATAGCAAATCAACAGTGTAAATCATTACTAAATGGCTGACTTTTTTTTTTTTATGTAGCAGGCCTTTTGCTGTAGAGATAATGACTCCCTATCCCTATCCATACAGGGCCGGCATTCCCATCATCTTGTGATAGACTATGCATGACCTAATGTGTGTGTGTGTGTGTGGGAGAGGGAGAGAGCGTGTCACCACCTCCACCATGCGAGCAGCATGGCCAGATCTGCCTCGCGCGCGCCGAGTGGAGAGAATTTGCGCAGCTCGGACTAGGCCTACTGTCATTCTCATTGCGACTCCCCACACTGCCACTACGTTCCCCCCTAACTGTCCTATGAGCACTTCGACCTCGTCTAACATACCCAGTGGCATTAGACAAAGGCTCCACCACGTTACTGTCGCCGCGATTGTGGAGAGGCACACGTTCAGAAGACAGAAGCTAGCGCTATGGATATTAGGCTACCTCCAGCCTCGTTCGCCACACCACTAACACCCTGCTAACTTCCCGATGAACACTCCGAACCCGTGAAACATTATTCCCACCAGTGACATTGGGCAAACGATTCAACGTTTGTGCTTGGTGTAACCTAAACTATGGAGTAAACTCTCACTTTGTCCAGCTGCATCATTGCAAGGCAGGGACGCATCTGAAGCCTCACTAAACAAATCACCGTCATTTTCTGAAGGCAGATATTCCCCTTCAGAATCAGGGTCCGCGAATAGAAGACCCAACACTTCATTTCAGGTAAACTTTTTTGATGCCATTAGACGATAATCTAATGCAAATACTCGCTGACGTTGACAATATCGCTCTGACAAAGTGGCTCACACGCACACTAGCTCCGGTATTTCATGTACTGATTCAATGAGCTGTAGCTAGAAAGTTTTGTTTAAAGCGTGTCCTTTTTTCGACTCGGGGATGACGTATGACATGTCTGCCATCTAGTGGAGTGGAAGTCGAACGAAATATGACACCCTATTTGACTAAATCGGCCGTTTTACTCAGTGCCGCATCTTGTCGACTATAGTCGCCTGTGGCGCCTAGAGGGTTAAACCTGCTAATTAGCATTTACGGCCTAGAACTGGCCTCCATGGGAAACATAGAACGGGTGAATTGTCACAGCCACACCAGGTTCTGTTCCAGCCACACCCACTGCTCACTCTCCTGAAGCTCCCCTCACTCGTTCACACTCCCCAGTTTACTAATGACCTGCACCTGTTCCCAATCACCCTCACTCCCTACTTAAACCTAGCCTGGCTAGCGCCACCACTTCTCAATGAGACGTGGTCTGGGAACCATACGTTAATTTTCTCGTATTTGAAAAAAATGCCCAGAGCCGTTTATTGGGTGCCACGGATGTCTATCAAATGCGTCTGTACATAGCTCATCATCGTCTTGCTTTCCCACCTGTTCTGTGATTGGTTCCCTATCTCAGGCGAAAATTTGCTCCATGGTCTCCAGGCTGCCTTAGCAGCGTGAATCAAATCGCGCGCAAGGCAGCATGGGAACACCCAGGCTAACTTAAACCCCAGTCTCCCCTCAGTCTTTGTCTGGCCTCGTCTGAGACGACACCACAGTGCTATCCACCAGCCTGACTCACCCAAGGAGTACTCATCCTGGATTCCCCTCAACTGTTCCAGTGTCCTCCTGATCGGACCCCTCGAGTCACCCCCGGAGTTAGTTAAGTCGATCTTCTGTGTTTTGGGACTTTTACTTAAGTTTACTGTTCTTCTGTGTTTTGGACTCTTTGGAGCTTCTGATTGTTACTGGCCTGGGTTTGATAACCCACTTTTGGTTTACCTGTGAAATAAAGACTATCTTGTTGGAACTCTACCTCCCTGTCCTGAGTCTGTGGGCCGTGACGGAAGGCCAGACCAGGCAATGGAGCCTAGATCCAATCAACCTGGCGACCACTTCCAGGAACTGGTTAACGAGCTTCGCCAGGCACTGACTACCGCGACAGCGGCAATTCCGGCGCCAGCACCTCCTCCGCCGTTGAACCCATCCAGTCCTGTGGTTAATCCTACAGCCTACTCTGGATCACCTGAGGCATGCAAAGGCTTCCTCCTGCAATGCTCCCTGACCCTGGAGATGCAACCCCACAGGTTCCCTACAGAGCGATCCCGCATTGCATACATCATTTCCCTACTCTCTGGACGTGCTCTACAATGGGCAGAAGGCGTCTGGAGTGTAGGTGGACCCATCACCGAATCAGTAGATGCCTTTGTGGCCCATTTCAAACAGGTGTTTGACCTTCCTGAGGGAGACTCTTCCATCCAAGCGGAGCTGCATGCCCTGAGGCAGGGACGAAGGTCCATTTCAGATTACACCCTCCGCTTCCGTACCCTTGCCACTGCCAGCGGCTGGAATGAGGCAGCCCTCCTCACTGCATTCCGACAGGGGTTAGAACCCACTCTACGGCTCCAACTGTCATCCTATGACGATGCCATAGGCTTGGAAAGATTCATTTCAGAGCTTGCCATTCGTGTTGCACATCGCAGAGAGAATTGTCTCCGCGAACTCCATTCCACCTCTTCATCAGTCCACGTTCCCTGTTCCGGGGAAGAGGCAGCAGGGGCCACAGCAGAACCAATGCAGGTGGACACCATGCGGCTCACTCCATCAGAGAGACGTAGACGTCTGACTCCGGGGTTGTGCCTATATTGTGGCAACTCAGGCCACCTCATCGCCCAATGCCCCACACGCCCGCCTCGACCAATGGTGAATGCAGTCCGTACTCCCAGTGTCCATCTAAAGCCTTTAGTCACACCTGTCATCCTTGCTGAAGCCATGTAGTCCTCCTACATGGCTTCTGCTCTCATTGACTCAGGCTCTGCAGGGAATTTCATCTCGGGCTCCCTCTGCCACCGCCTCCAACTCCCGCGGATTCGCTGCGTCCCTGCCTTCCATGTCCACTCCATAGTAGGTAAGCCCCTAGCCTGCAAGCGGGTCCAATATCAAACAAAGTACCTAGATATGCGGGTGGGAAGTCTTCATGTGGAATCCATCACATTCTTCATACTCGAAGAGTCCACTGCAGAGGTAATCCTGGGGCGCCCATGGCTGATTCAGCATTCACCTACAATCTCCTGGTCTACTGGGGAGATCCTTCAGTGGAGCAAGAACTGTCAAGTTTCCTGTTTCCCACAACTCCCACGTTCTCACAGCCAACGCCCAACTCTCCAGGTGAATGCCACATCCATTGAAAGTCCAGAGCAGAGTCGTCCGGTCACCATCCCACCAGCCTCTTTCAGGGATGTCTTCTGTCCACAACGAGCAGCCCAGCTACCTCCACATCGACCCTGGGACTGTGCAATAGACCTGCTACCCGGGCACCCTCTGCCTCGGGGGAAGGTCTACCCTTTGTCCTTGCCAGAACAGGAAGCAATGAAGGCGTATGTTGATGAAGCCCTCAAGCTAGGGTATATCCGGCCCTCCAAGTCTCCAGCTGCTTCTCCATTTTTCTTTGTGGCCAAGAAGGATGGAGGTCTTGGACCGTGTATCGATTACCGTGCCCTCAATAAAATCGCTGTCCGTGTTCCGTTACCCCCTGCCTCTTGTCCCTGCAGCTCTGGAACAGCTGCGTGGAGCTACGCTGTTTACCAAACTTGACCTCCGAAGTGCCTACAACTTGGTGTGCATTCACCGTGGTGACGAGTGGAAGACAGCCTTCGTCACCCCTACTGGTCATTACGAGTATCTCGTGATGCCATATGGGTTGTCGAACTCACCATCCGTGTTCCAAGGGTTCATGAATGAAATATTCCAAGATTACCTTAATAAATTTGTTATAATCTACATTGATGACATCCTGATCTATTCCCCTAATCTCAAGGACCACATCCAGCACGTCTCCTTGGTCCTGTCTCGACTGCGTGAATTTCAGCTCTTTCTCAAAGCAGAGAAGTGCACCTTTCACCAACCTACCGTCCAATTCCTAGGTTACAACATCTGCTCCCAGGGAGTTAGCATGGATGACAGGAAGGTCCAGGCTGTACTTTCCTGGGCAGCTCCACACTCTATAAAGGAACTTCAGCGCTTTCTGGGCTTTGCCAACTTTTACCGCAGATTCATACAGAACTATAGCCAGATCTCTGCTCCCCTTTCCTGGAGCTCAGAGGCTTCCCAGGCATTTCGGGAACTCAAGGAGGCCTTCACCTCAGCTCCTGTCCTCAGTCACCCTGACCCCAGCAAGGAGTTTGTTGTCGAGGTCGACGCTTCCACCACGGGCGTCGGAGCGGTGTTGTCCCAATACCATGGTAACCCTCCTCGTCTTCATCCGTGTGCTTACTACTCCAGGAAGCTGAGCCCTGCAGAGCGCAATTGTGACATCGGTAACAGAGAGTTGCTTGCTATCAAGTTAGCCCTGGAGGAGTGGCGTCACTGGCTGGAGGGAGCCAATCATCCGTTTTTAGTCTTAACTGATCACAAGAATCTCCAGTACCTCCGCGAAGCAAAACGACTCGACCCTCGCCAAGCCAGGTGGGCCCTTTTCTTTACACGTTTTACCTTTACTATCAGTTACCAACCAGGCTCACGTAACTGTCGAGCTGATGCCCTGTCTCGCATATATTGCCCTGAGGACAACCCTGAACAGCCTGAGCCTATCCTACCAGCTGGCGTGGTGGTGAGTCCCATCCAGTGGACCTTAGATGAGCAGATCGCCGCAGCTATGGAGACTGAGCCTGTGCCACCTAACAAGCCAGACAATCGCACCTATGTGCCTCGTAGTCTCCGAACTCACCTCTTCACCATGGCACACTCCTCACCCGGCACCGGACACCCTGGGGTCATGGCCACCCTCTCACTACTTCAGGAGCGGTACTGGTGGCCGGGCATGGTGAGAGATGTCCGTAGGTACGTAGCTGGTTGTGTGGATTGCGCCATGGCCAAAACCCCTCGTCACCTGCCTGCAGGGAAGCTTTTGCCTCTGCCCATTCCGAAGAGACCATGGTCACATCTCGGAGTCGACTTTGCCACCGATCTTCCCCCATCTGAGGGCCACACCTGCATCCTTGTCATTGTGGACCGTTTTTCCAAGGCCTGCAAACTGATTCCCTGAAGGGTCTCCCGACAGCCGCCGAGACTGCTGAAGCACTGTTCACGCACGTCTTCAGAAACTTTGGAATCCCTGAAGATGTAGTGTCGGATAGGGGACCACAATTCATTTCACGATTCTGGCGGGCCTTCCTCCGGCTGATGGGGGTGACGGTGAGTCTTACTTCGGGATACCACCCCCAAACCAACGGTCAGACAGAGCGAAGGATCCAGGAAATTAGCCGCTTCCTGCACGAATGAAAGCACGAATGAAGTGGCCATTTCTAAATGGGACCTATGTGGTAACACAGCCAATATATTTTTCCAAATGTGCTTCATAAACATACAATACTGCACTACAAAAACGCAAACATCTGAATTATACTTCTCCCTTCACCTAAGTAATGAAGGTGAAAGGAAGTTATTAAGCCTTGGCTGTATATATTTAGCTGTATTGGCTGTGTTATTTCTTTTTTTGTGGGATGTCCAATTTATGTGTAGAAATGCACATTTGCAAAGGTGACTTAGTATGTTGTCGTAAAAGTGGCTCTCCTTTTGATTTTGCACTGCCAATGTGGCTCTTGTGAAAAAAATAGTGAGGATCAATGCTTTAATGTATGAATTTTGATAACATATATCCAGTATGCACAACTAAAGAGTGACAGTCTTGTCTTGGTACTTCACTGGTGTTGGGGAGGCGACTGTGTGGCACTATAGAACACTTTTAATACAACAGAAAAACAGTGGCTCTTTTATGTGTAGGCTCCATGTAGGGTGACCACCGCCATGACACTGAAAATGAGGACACTTGTGCCCAAATGTTGGAAAAAGCTCCAAGAGTGAGGACCCATACGGAATCGGAATAAAATATGGGGAATAACATTAGAAAATAAACCATTTCTATTAAAGTCACCTATTTTATTATAGTAACATTTGTTGTTGGTTTTTTTTTTTCACATTAGTCAGCTATTTCCAACATTCCCATACTTATTATAATAACATAGTAGCCTAACATTATTTTTTTTGTGTGTGTGTTTTTTTCCCCACATTAGTCAACAAACCCACCTTTTTAACCCAATAACATTTTAGTCACTTAATAACTTAGTGAGCTCTGCAGCTGTGGTTGTTGCTGGAGCAAAAAACGATGCCACAGAGGATTTCCCGGCAGATCTGGCTTTCTCTTTGTGCCTGCCTGTGAGAGTGTGCCTCTCTATGGCACTCTTACCCCTGGAGCTGACATCAATATCTGTTTTACAGTTTACTAAATGCATGGGAGCCTATGCATCTTGTCCTGCTTTTGGTACTGTAGCAAAGTGGTGTTCAGAATACCACGCAGAGTTGAAAGATGTCTTTTGTTTCACCATATGCAACTTAAAGGAGAATTCCTGTGCTTTCTGAGTGCAGGGGACAAGCCAAGATGAGCTATGAGACATACGTTCACTCTCGGTATCATGTTTCAACACACTTTAGGTCAATATCACACCGGAATTCTCCTTTAAGGCTCAGCAACGGTGGTGTTCATTCATTCAATCACGAGGGGAGTTGTCGCATTGACTGCTTCACGAAAAGGAAATCAGTGGAGTTTTGTGATGTCCCGTGTTACAGTGGTGGCGGAGGGTCAGAAATTATGACACTTAACAGAGATGAGTAGTTTACAGAGGCCTTGAAATGAGGCGTAACCTATGTGCTCATGAAATGCGGGCAGATGGCCACTCATGAGAAAAATCCGGACAAATGTCCAAAAAGGAGGACACACTCTCTCTGTCCGGACAGAGAGCTCAAAAACCAGACTGTCCGGACGAAATCCGGACGGATGGCCACCCTAGCTCCATGGTATGTTTATAAATGTGAATACTTTTGCCAACATGCTTACAATGATGGTCAATCAGGATGACGGTTATAAACTTATTCACAATTCTGTGTCTTACATGCCCAACACCTCATACGTTATGTATGAGCTCTCAGAAGACATCAGTGCTGCATTTAAACACTGGGACACTGTATGACCTAATGGATATTTTATGTCTTCTGCAGTTCTGCTTGAAAACATAAACTAAATGAAGTTTGTGGGGGGAAAAATGTGTCCATTCCATTGTACATGACCTGATACTCTGAGAGGAATAATTCAGCCTTTTGTTAAAAGGCATGCATTACGCTGTTGTCAGATTCTTATAAATTACTGTGAAGAATCTTTCAGGAAATCCTTTTCGAGCATATTGTGAAGTGGGATGTTGAGTGGTGAAGTCAACAGAATAAGTTGTTGTTGACAGACAGACAAGACAAAGCAGTGTACACTCATTAAAGCAGTGTACACTCATTAACATTAAATCAAATTGGCTAAAACCAAGAAAAACATTACAAGCGTCAAGGCTGTAGTTCAACGCAATTCAGGTAAGCTCTCACCTCAGAAGCCCAGAAAAGATCGAATCCCTATTAACTGGATGCAGTTGATAACAGTAACAGTAGCCAGTAACTCCCCTGCCCCCATTGTCATTGTCCATTAACAAATGTCAAGTAGACAGTCTGTTCTTTTAATGTAGCGCTCACACTGCTCATTCATAAGCACTAGGCTTGAAGTGACAGCGAGAATGTCACTCCGTCTCCCTCACACATTATAGTATTATTTTGAAATTACCAAATTGTGAAAAGGCTGTTTAATGTAGATTGTAGGCCTATGTTTGGTACTAGTCATGGCCACATAGGAAATTGTTCATTTTGCTGATGCTTTCCCCCCCCTTTTTTTCAAGGTATTTATGTGATTGCTGTGAATGGTATTGATCTGAGGACACTAAGTGTGGTGTGGAAAAGTTTGACTGGCCCACATAAAGACCTGACCTCAACCCAATCGAACGGAGATGGCAAGCCAGGCCTTCTTGTCCATCATCAGTGCCTGACCTCACAAATGCTCTTTTGGATGGGCATAAAATCCAACAGACACACTGTGTAAGATGAGTGTAAGATGTTATAGCTATCCTATGCCTATAGATTTAGAGTGTAATGTCTTCCTATTTCCTGTAGGTGTAATAGCCAGGTGTCCTAATACTTTTGTCCATACAGTGTGTATTAAAATGTATGTGAATCAATTAATTTGGTAAGGTTGTCATGGATGTCATGACAATTTCAAAAAGGATGGGATTGAAGGTGCCCTACTAACAATGTTCAGTGCTGTACCTCTTATGAGCACAAACAATCTTCTGAAGTCAGGGTGTTGACTGAATCTTTAAATGGCATTATGTATTAACACATTTGTGTTTTTTCTTCTTTTTTTTCGGTATAGCAAAGTCGAGCATGAAATCCTGATGGCATGGCACAGCACCACAATGAGCTACAGTAACATACAACTCTCACATACTAATGAGCAAGCTAGTTTTATTGGCAAAACAAATGAGTTGCAGGTTGTGAATCTTGGCTGCCCTGTGAGTAATATGCTGCCATTGCTGTTATAACTAGAGGGCTAGTAGGTGAATAAGGAAGTGTGGTGTTGTGGGACTTGTTAAAACTCTTCACAGCAGTTTGTGCCTGGAGTCAGCGGTAACAAGGCCACTTGTGCTGAGCCAGAGTGAACACTGTGGCTCTGTGTATTCTCACAGTGTTGCAGGATATGTTTGTTTGCTGATATTGGTGTGTGTGTGTGTGTGTCCGTGTGTGTGTGTGTTGGGGGAGTCAGCATTTGTACCCCACAAACAACCTCAACACACACACACATAGACACACCGTCACCATCATTGCCATCCCCGGAAGTACTTGTCACCCATGGTAGACAGCAGGAGACCACAAAGAACATCACGCAGGGTGGTCGGGAACATCCAAGGGTGCCTTGCATCAGCTCTTTCTTGTGCTGATTTAAAACTACATTTCCATTTATCTTTCAGAGCCGGTTTCAGAGCTTAAAGCACAATCAGAGAGCTGCTGCAAGGCTGCCTGGCAGGGATTTCTCCTTATCACCACAAAAACACAACTATTTGGAACTGCAGGAAAAAGAGGTAGGGCGCTGTATACATGTGCTATGTATAGAACACAACTGGAGAAATGGAGAAATCAGGTTTATAGAATTACAATATTTGACATTGACCACAACACAATATGCACTGGGCTATCATTGTGCAAAAAACGTTGCACCTGACAACACCTTCTATTACTGAGCAAATATGAAATATTTCAACAAGATCAACACTGAGCCCTGGTACGAGGATATTACAGTCCAAGCACAGATCATTGAGGACTTATTTCTATACTGATGTAAAGCCCCCCTCTCCACACACACACACACACACACACACACACACACACACTGACACACACAAAGAGGATTTTGTAGGTAATATTTAGAGAAAAATAAACATCCATTTAGCCTAGCCCCTGAGATCAGACAAAACACATCAATCCTAAATAGGATTACTCATGGTTGGTAGTGCTCATTTTCACTAATACACCTCCAAACTGTTTCTAAGCTGATAAGTAGATATATGTTATGGATGTCAATAAGCTGCAGAATTCTCTTGTATTCTGAACTCTCCTCAAAATCTGAACACACAGGACTGTGATTTCAGTGCTGATCGATGACAGTTTTCACACTGGTAAAATACAGTCCACTCTGCAGTAAATCGCCTCTGTACAAAAAATGGTCCTTTATCCTCTTTTGCCTTTTTGACCTCCTGCTGTATGGCCTTTCATGACAGAGGCATCAGTCTCTCAAAACGTCACCTGGATGTTTTTTTAAGCAGTTTAAATATTTCATGGATTTCCAGTGACATTTACCGAATTCAGAGATTATAATGGCCAGCTTTGAAGGGGATGATAAACAAGGACAGAGTTGGAGGAGACTGGGTAGCGCCTCAAAATAGATTAAATCCTGGAACCCTTTCTCTTTTTACACAGTGCAGCCAAAAAGCTAACCTAAATCAAACAGGATCGTCTATACAGATGCATTTTTGTTAAGTTCGTGGATGCATGTTATAGGCCTAATGATAATTTCAACTTTCTTTCATTAGACAAATGCAGTTTTGTTAAGTTCGTGGATGCATGCTATAATAATAATTTTCAACTTTCTTTCATTAGACAGATTTCTGGTTCAGTTCATAAAAATGTAAAGTTTAGGCAACAGACAGATATCAAGGGTTTAAACCGATTGAACACATCTGTGTCAATGTGTGTGTTTGCGCGCGCGCCCGCAGAGAGAGAGAGAGTTCATGTTTGGCTACATGATGTAGCCTATTACTTGTGTTTTACATTTAAATACATCAACAAAGAACTACAAAATGTAATTTCGAGGAAATTACCAGTGCATGAAAATATAAACATACTGTATATTAACATAAAATGGCAAACAAACTTTTATTTGGAAACAGTTGGCAGGAGTCATAGTTGATAACAACTGACAGTTGAAATGGCTGAACAGTTAAATAGTTGAGTAGTTTAAATAGTTAAATTAGTTAATAGTGAATTATTGTAGTGAGGATATTTATTTTGAAACAGTTGTGGGCAGAGGAAATAGTAGTCTTAATAAAATTAAACTTATTAATATAAGTTGCTGCAGGCAGTCAGTGAGAGAGCACAGGTGCAGTTGATTGCATTCTAATTCCTTAATAGCCTATTATGATGTCATAAAGCCAATGTTAAGTTTAAGTTTAGTTTTTATTTAATATCTCAAAAAGTAAAAGTCGTAGAAATATGAAAAGTCATAGAACGAAAATTTGGTTCAAGAGCTACGTGTCAAAGTTTGAACCAAGTTGCCACGATAAGCGGTTCGAGTCAAATTAGGGCCTGGAAGAATAATAATAATAGAGAACTAGAGAATGTAATTCCAGGGAATTACGAGTGCATGAAAATGGCTGCTGAATGAAATATTGTTGAATATTGTCTAAAATATAATCTAAGTAAAAAGATGGAGGTCAGATAGAGAAAAAAGCTGTTGAGTAGTTGAGTAGTTTAAATAGTTAAATTATTTTATAGCGAATTATTGTATTGAGGACTTATTTTGAAGTTGAAGTTGAGGACAGAGGAAACAGTTGGCGGGAGTTGTAGTTGATGACGACTGACAGTTGGAATGGCTGAACAGTTAAATAGTTTTTTAAATTGTATGCTTAAAGCCTGAGACAGAGTATATAGTTTAAAAGTTGAATTTAGATAGTGTAATGGATGTTGATAGACAGAAAGTTGAATGGATGTTGATAGGCAGATTGTTTAATGGATGTTGGTGGATAGTTTAATGGGTGGATGAGTGAATGGTTTGAAGAGGATGAATGGATAGAAAGTTGGATGGAATGTGCCTTATATCCTTGTAGAATGAAGAGACACAGAGAGAGTTGGCCTAGTTAAGCAGAAAGCAGTTGATGCAGGTGCAATCAGTTTAACTGGCCCTTTGATGGGTCCTAGTAGTGAGCAGCTGGAAGTTGATACAGGTGCAAATCAAGTTAATTAGCCCATTGAGATGTCATCAGCCCATGTTAAGTCTATGGGGAAAAATAAGCTTGTTTTTTATTAATATCTCAAAAAGTATAAAGTTTACAAAAGTGAAAAATACATTCCCCACGTGTCCTTTTCAAGACCTACGTTACAAAGTTTGAACGAAGTTTCTACGTTAAATGGTTAAAGCTGAATTAGATGCAGAAATTTGGTGGGAAGAAGAAGAAGACTTCGGATAACAGAACAGTGCATTTTCATGCACTGTAATAATAATAATAACTAGAAAAGCATTTCCTGAAGGAAATACAGTGCATGCAAAGTTGTTGCTGGGTTGGTTGCTAGGGTAATTATAGTGGTTGCTATGCTATAAAGTGGTTGCTAGATTGTTGCTTGGGTAATTATAGTGGTTGCTATGCTATAAACGTGGTTGCTAGGTGGTTGCTAGGTTGTTGCTAGGGTACTTAAGGTGGTTGCTAGGCTGTTGCTAAGGTAATTATAGTTTTTGCTATGCTATAAAATTGGTTGCTAGGTTGTTGCTAGGGTACTTAAGGCGGTTGCTAGGCTGTTGCTAGGGTAATTATAGTGGTTGCTATGCTATAAAAGTGGTTGCTAGGTTGTTGCTAGGGTATTTAAGGCGGTTGCTAGGCTGTTGCTAGGATAATGATAGTGGTTGCTATGCTATAAAAGTGGTTGCTAGGTTGTTGCTAGGGTACTTAAGGTGGTTGCCAGGCTGTTGCTAGGGTAATTTTAGTGGTTGCTATGCTATAAAAGTGTTTGCTAGGTTGTTGCTAGGGTCATTATAGTGCTTACTATGCTTTATAATGTGTAAATAGTAAAAAAAAGTAAGAATAGTTAAAAGTTATTGAAATTGGGAGAAATAGAGGGATAGAGAAAATGAGGGAAAGTGAAGAAAAGGAAGTGAAAGAAAGTTGGGATGAGAAGTGAGCTATTCAGTTGAATGGAGAGGGACACAGAGAAGAGTTTCCATTGAAGTTGCTGCAGGCAGTCAGTGAGAGAGCACAGGTGCAGTTGATTGCATTCTAATTCCTTAATAGCCTATTATGATGTCATAAAGCCAATGTTAAGTTTAAGTTTAGTTTTTATTTAATATCTCAAAAAGTAAAAGTCGTAGAAATATGAAAAGTCATAGAACGAAAATTTGGTTCAAGAGCTACGTGTCAAAGTTTGAACCAAGTTGCCACGATAAGCGGTTCGAGTCAAATTAGGGCCTGGAAGAATAATAATAATAGAGAACTAGAGAATGTAATTCCAGGGAATTACGAGTGCATGAAAATGGCTGCTGAATGAAATATTGTTGAATATTGTCTAAAATATAATCTAAGTAAAAAGATGGAGGTCAGATAGAGAAAAAAGCTGTTGAGTAGTTGAGTAGTTTAAATAGTTAAATTATTTTATAGCGAATTATTGTATTGAGGACTTATTTTGAAGTTGAAGTTGAGGACAGAGGAAACAGTTGGCGGGAGTTGTAGTTGATGACGACTGACAGTTGGAATGGCTGAACAGTTAAATAGTTGGATAGTTAAAATGGTTACATTTTTTAATATAGAAATATTGTAGTGATGACTTTTATTTTGAAACAGTTGTGGGCAGAGGAAACAGTTGAAAGAAGTCAGAGTTGACAACTGACTGTTGCTAGAGTAGTTATGGTGGTTGCTATGCTGGTTGCTAGGTTAATGATGTTGGTTGCTAGGTTTTAACTGTGAATATGGTTGGAATTATTGTAGTGAGGAGTTTTATTTTGACAGTTGTGGGCAGAGGACGGGAGTCAAAGTTGATGACAACTGACTGTTGCTAGAGTAGTAGAGTAGTATGATGGTTGCTATGCTGGTTGCTAGGTTTTAACTGTGAATGTGGTTGCTAGGCTGTTGCTAGGGTACTTGAAATCGTTGCTAGGTTGTTGCTAGGGTGTCCATGGTGGCTACTATCAGAAATAATCAGAAAGAATGTAGAGTTACTACAGTGGTTTGCTAGTATAATCATATTGGTTGCTATGGAAACTGACATAGATGCTTAATTTCAATGGTTGCTAAATTGGTTGCTAGGTAGGTGGTGGTTTAATATAGTAGGCTAGAGGCTTAGTTGATGATAACTGACAGTTGGAATAGTTGAACAGTTAAATGGTTGGATAGTTTAAATGGTTAAATTGTTTAATATAGAATTATTGTAGTGAGGACTTTTATTTTGAAACAGTTGTGGGCAGAGGAAGCTGTTGAACAGGATCTGTAGTCTTAATAGAGCCATATTGTATACTTAAAGCCTGAGACAGACAGTTGCTGGAGGTGATCGGAACACTTGGCATACTGTGATGTCATAATCGCCAATGTTAAGTCTATGGGGAAATTTTTGTAGTTTTTAATTAATAGTTTAAAAAGTATAAAAGTTACAAAGTTGAAAAATACATAGCTGAAGTCACCTAAGTAAGACCTACGCAACGCAGTTTGAATGAAGTTTCTATGTTAAACGGTTGAAGCCGCATTAAAAGCACAAAAAGCGTCAGCGGAATAATAATAACATATAATAAGAATAAATCGGATAACAGTAGAGTGCATTTTCATGCACTCTAAAAAAAATAAGTCCGAAGAAGCCCGTGGAATAACAATACAGTGCATTTGCATGCACTGTAATAAGAAGAAGAAGAAGAAGACTTCGGATAACAGAACAGTGCATTTTCATGCACTGTAATTAAGGATCTTTCCGTTTGTTTATTTATTTAGTAGGCCTAGCCTATATCCATGAAGTTAGATTCAGATTCAATTAATCCAACATGCTAGCGAGCCAAGCCTAGAGCAACAAGTCTTTGTTGAAGCATATAGCCTACAGTACAAATTCTTCTTGTTTCAGTGTTTAGTTAATAAGAAAGCATGGTCTCTACCTCAATATGAACTACAAAGGATAGCCTAGGCTATAGGCACATTGTTTTGTTTTTGGGTCGGGTTCGGGTGGTTAATCAGCGCATATTTTTGAGGGTCGGGTGGGTGCGTATCAACTCTCCTGACGGGTCGGGTGGGTGCGGATGTTAAAAAAGCTTAACCCGTGCAACACTAATATAAAACATAATAGTTAAAGGATAATTCTGGTATTTAGCACTTTGAGTCCCTCTTCTGGTTTGTTTTGGATGAACTAGAGTGGTGGACACCGAAACTTTGATGATGGGTCCTGTCTTGACTTTTCTGACACGTTTTGAATCGCCTGAGTTTTGATTCAATGATTCAATAATGATTGAGTTTTGACTGAATTGATTCGCCTGGCATACAGGCAGACTTCCTTTCCTGGGTGTAATTTGTAGCAACCGCAAATATTGTTGTTGTTAAAAATGTTGATTGTTTGTTCATGACAGTAGAAATGGTAAAATTACAAATAGTAGAATGGATTAGGAAAAGAAAGATTACTAACCTGTAATAGAACAAGGGGAAAATATTTATTTTTTGAAAAGTACTGTAGCGATCTCACCCTCAGACAAGAATCACCTTTGGCCAGGACGGCCATTTATTGGAACAGGAAGACTCAGACACAGACATACGGATAACTACATAGGGCAACACAGGGGTAGTCTCAGCCGCACATGTTACACACAATAAGGGTTTACCACACACATCAACACGAGGATAAACACATGAGGTACAACTAAAGAGACTAACACGCTAACAAATACACAACATGCTAAACGTAACTACAACTATTATAACCGACATTACACATTCTAGCATTCACTCGCACTGCATTCTGGGAGACACTCATTCAACGTTAAACATGTACATCCACCGACGCTACATAACCCCCTCCCGAGCCATTGTCGTCCCCGGCAATGACAGCTCAGCTCACCGCTCGCGGCTGCGTCGGTGTCAGTTCCAGTGCTTAGTCCAAGTGACCGGAAAGCCTCCGGCTGCACGATAACCCCTCCCGACTGGAAGGGCTCTCGGCTGCCTCTGTCACGTCAGTTCTCCCCCGAACAAGCACCAGAACCGGCCAGACGTGGGTCGTGGTGTCGCTTGGGCCCTCGGTTTCCCGCCGTGCAGCTGCGCTACCTCAAACAGTCCCACTGCAAGCCGAACCCCCGGATACGCTGGAACCCCTGGACGTTCGGTAGCCCCCTCTGGCTACTGTGACAGCTCGTGGCCGTTGCCACCTGTCCACAGTGTGCCGATCTCCAGGCGGTCAGCAGTCCACGTCGAGGTCCCTCCTCGCGCTGCCCTCTTGTAGAACGTTTGTCGGCTGTCTCTCGAGCACAACGATGCTCCACTGTGGCGGGAAATGGAGACCCCGACCCTCCCAGCAGGCTCGGGACACACAGGAACTCACACACAAAACGTGAAAAAAATTGCGCAGACTTGTGTCGAACGTGCGCACTTCAAACTTCAAACAGTCCACAAAACGATAGCTCCCAAGGCTCTACAGGTCGACGTTACCCTCTTGGTCAATAGCTGGAGCACCGCAAGCTCCCGAACTAGCAGCTATGACTCCATCACACTCTCGACCGGCAGCTGACGCTCTGGAAGTTCTTCAGTAGCTGGCGGTGTAAACCCGGCCGCTGTGGTCGTGTTCCAAGGTCGTCAGAGAGTTTGCACTCTCTATGGATGAGATCCTCGGATGACGGCAGCATCGACATCGGCGTCGAGCCGGGAACTCCTTGCCAGCCGCGGACACTTCCGCGACATCAGCCGGGGCCGCTTCCTCCAGCGCTGGCAGCTCTCGTCGGCTGTGCAGGGCTGGTCCCGCTGGTCGCCTGCACAGGTCCCGCGCCGGGCCGGAAGGTCCTCCATCCTCCGCAGCGGCGAGCTCAGCGAGTTGGCTAGTCCTTAAAAGGACCATTGGAACATCTGCTGAGCTTTGCCGCCATCTTGCTGGTCTGGTCTTCGGCCTTCTTCTCCATCTTGATCTGGCGTAGATCTTCGCTCTGACACCAATGTAGCGATCTCACCCTCAGACAAGAATCACCTTTGGCCAGGACGGCCATTTATTGGAACAGGAAGACTCAGACACAGACATACGGATAACTACATAGGGCAACACAGGGGTAGTCTCAGCCGCACATGTTACACACAATAAGGGTTTACCACACACATCAACACGAGGATAAACACATGAGGTACAACTAAAGAGACTAACACGCTAACAAATACACAACATGCTAAACGTAACTACAACTATTATAACCGACATTACACATTCTAGCATTCACTCGCACTGCATTCTGGGAGACACTCATTCAATGTAAGACATGAACATCCACCGACGCTACAGTACTTTCTGACCTATGACCTCTGTGGGAACGTCAACTGTGCTTCACTCCTGCGCTATTCAGATGCATAGCTGATGGAAATTGGAGTGAGCATGATTTATTCACCTGTTGCCATTTTCATATAGGTTCACAGGTAAGGGGCTTGAAACCATGTTAGAAGTCAATAGTAAGAAGATAACTAGATGAGACACAGATAAATACTCATGGTTGTTTTGGTTGTTGCTATATTTTGAGTTTAATGCTGGTGGGAAATGCACTGTGTTGACATGACTAAGTGAGATTAGACGGTAAGGAAGATGTTGTTACCAGCGTGTCCGCTAGCATGTAATATCTTCTAGAAGCAGGTATATGTACTACTATTGTGAGGTTTCACTCTTTCTCTTATGTTATTACCATTTCTGTTACAATTTGTATAAATGATTAATCAGTGTCCTGTATAGAAAATGTGAATAAGCTCGCGTGAGTTCGCTGCTAAGCATGCTATTCCAGTAGCCCACTATTAACGTTACTTGAAGCTACAACGGTAGCAACGTGGTGTGTGCTATAAGTGCCATGTAGCTTACACTCGCACTACACGTGCAGGCCCACACACACACAGACACGGTACACAATGATATTATGATGTTTGACTGCTTTCTGTATGTCTCGGATATGGGCATTAATAACTAGGCTACTGTAAGATGTTAGTGTAAATGATACAATGCATAGCGTTACGATGCAAGGGGATGATTTGGATGACTGTACTGAACTTATCAGGTCTAGTACCTTTGTTCTTACACACACACACACACACACAGGCACCCGTGTGCACTCATACATGTGCACGTGTGCGCACACACGCACGCACGCACACACACACACACACACACACACACACACACACACACACAGTTTAATGACAGATATGCAGTTTAGTTTTGTGTTTGTAGGATTGCATATGTTATGATTGAGATGCATAGCTGATGGAGATTGGAGTGAGCACGATTTATTCACCTGTTGTAACAAGTGTAACAAATTGATAATAAAATAAAAAATCCCTGGGAGAGAATATGTGCTATACAAGCTTGTTATTCAACACACACTTTCCATCTGCCTTTATTATGTATCTCTGTGAGCAGGGTTTCAGTGCGGCGAGCAGGATTTCTGTCTGGTGCAGGACTAGGCAGTGGATTTACATTATGTACATTTGCATTGACAGTTTTAATGCAAGCAGTTGTGATAATAGCAATAACATGACTTAAACTGGGTGTGATATGGGATATTACAAGGGGAAATATCAGACACACCTATAGAGTCAGACAATCTGTCACTTGCTTACACTGTGGCCAAGGGAAGACATGTTTGCCAACACTCGTCATTGAATTATATCAAAATATTGTATAGGCATGTCTATGTGCATGAAGCACTATAACATCACTTCAATAAATTGTCTGTTCAAATCTGCACATTGTTTTGCCATAGATGAGTACAGAATAACAAATAAACTAAAATCAAAGGCCAGCTCAAAAACTCTAGTTTCTTGTGGCACTGGGAATATCAGAGTCCTAAACAGGGATAGGCCTACATAGTGAGTTTTTAATGAGTCAGAATAACCCAAAGGTCTCTGATGCCCGTGACAGTAGCCTGAATCCTTTCACAATGCCTTTGTGTCTTCCCTCTGGCCATAGAGATGTGAGTATCTAAAATAAACATGACATGAATGAGTAACACTGAATTATCAAATGGCACAAGAGACCCCATCGCCCCAGTGGGTCTGAGCAGTTTAATCACCACACCCATATGTGTATTCTCATCATGCTCAGAGGAGGACCAGGGGACTGTGACTGTGTGTGTGTGTGTGCGCGTGTGTGTGCGCAGACTAGAGAATGGAGTAGGCCCCCCCTACTGTTAGATGCCACACACGTGTCTTTGAGGGCTGCAGCCTGCTCAATGGGACAAAAATGTCAGCGTGATCTGTCTGGGAAAATGTGAGCTCCAGGAGGTGACAGCCAGCCTTCTACTGGCATTTCCTTATCATCACTGAAGCAAGGAGGGAGGGAGGGAGAGAGTTCATGTCACAAAATGGCGAAGGAAACATTTGAGGAGAATGTGTCCGACCTCTCTGAAAGTGGCCTCTCAAATTTTCTTCAGCACCGTTTGATTTTTCCGTTTTTTTTCCGAAATTCCGTTTTTTCCGGAATTCTGTTTTTTTCGACCTGAAATTGAGACCCACACAATTTGTATTGATCTGATGGGTTTTTTTTAAGGGGGGGTCTGTCGGTCAGAGGTAGGCTATATTTCTGTAGCCTATAACACAGACCATGCTATGTATAACAGGCCGCTGACAATGACAATGGGTTTTGTGCTTCACATTTTTCAGAATATCACGCCGCAAGTAGCCTAGTCTGTTCACTAGTGAATTTCATTGAAAGTGAAAGTAGACGGGTTGATCAGCTGCATTCTGAAAAATGCTTGATTCAAGTTCAGTGTGTGTGGCAAACTAGTTTGTCAGCAGAAGCCATGAAATGGTAAAGGTCAACAAATTGATTTAAAAAGACATCATTTATGAAGTTGTTTTTTTTTCTCATTTTGGCCATTTAGTGGGTGTGCTTGTATAACTACCAGTAGTGTTGTATCCTGTTGTGTTGTATCCTGTTCAATCCTGTCCCTCTCAAATCACTTTAAAATGGTGTAATTAGCAACCAGAATTTAAAAAAAAAGACACCCTTGGACCCCCTTGGAGAAATATTCATATAAAATACAGTGTGCATACAGTGACTATAAAAAGAGGTGTGTCTGATGAGTCCCATATAGGATAACTATTCTGCATTGGTTTGGAGTCCCTAGGTCACATGACTTGGGAGGTATTGGAAAAAAAGGAGACCATTCCTTATGGGAAATAATGTATTTTCTTTAAAATATTCATATAAAATACAGTGTGCATACAGTGACTATAAAAAGAGGTGTGTCTGATGAGTCCCATATAGGATAAACATTCTGCATTGGTTTGTAGTCACTAGGTCACATGATGTCAAAGCTATTGACAAAAAAGACTATGGAAGTAATTCAGAATGTACTTTATAGAAGGTCCCTAATAGGGCGGCTGGGAGCAAGTAGACAGGTCATCTGTTTGTACATTGTCTGCAAACACGGGGTGAAACCGGCCGCATTAAAAACAAATTGAATATCTGTCGAATATCCGTATATCAAATACTAACTTCACCTCGGTGCCGTGAGCGCTGAGTGAGCAGGTACGAGTAGTTTTCGTCTATGGAAAAAGATGGATAAAGCATAAAAGCTGTCGGGGGCTACTGTCGTTAAATAAGGGGATGGTGAAAAGCAACAGGTAGGATTTAAAGTGTGACGTCTGTGAGGCACAGGTTTCATGTTCATGTTCATGTTATTCATGTTACCAGACTAACTAGCGTTTGCTAAGCATATATGCCGATTGAAACATAGCCTATTCCATTCAGATAGCTAGGTGGCTACCATGCTCATACTGCACTTTTAATGGCAAACTGCAAACAGAAATGTCACACTAGCAACAACTCATTACATGTTTCCATTTCCTAACAATGAAGACTCCTTGTAATAACTTAATATTGTGCTGTCAATGTGGTCCAAACAAAGGCTAGAGTTGGATCAGCCTTATCTTTTGTGAGCAACAGCTGGCAAAAGGACGTTATGAGAACCGTTTAGACTCTCTTAAAGTGACAATGCAACATTTAACAATACTTCAAGTTCAAATTGGCAGAATTTCTTAAAAAATAAAAATACATTATTGGCCTTTTGTTTACTTTAGTTTTTTTTTTTTTTTTTTGGGGGGGGGGGGCAATTTGTTGTTGCACACCCTTCAAAAAATGGGTAGCTGCGTCCCTGAGCCTACCAAGGGGGCAGGCGAATTCCCGGAAGTAGAAGAATCGACGTAGGCTGGAGGGACCACCTCTCTGCTAACTCCCATAGAAGTCCATTCATTCTAGGATTTTTTTGAAATACCATAACTTCATATAACATATATCCTGTGCCGAGATTGTAGCTTCTGTGTAATCCACATAAACACTACAAAGGCAAAACAGACTCCACTACCTCGTCTGTAACGTTGGTTACCCGTAAGAAGAATGGTTAGCTTGTTCGGTTGGAGGGAAGCTAGCTTTGACGTAATCTCTCTTTCGCGCCGTAGGGAGATAACCGTATTGTTTGGATAAGAAGCTCAGTCCACCTGTCTATGACGGCAACTCATAAGCAAAACCTAGCATACACGACCGTATGTTAAGGTAAAGCATTACACAGAGGCAACCTAATAATAATTTTAAAAAAAGTAAACCTAATTAAAAAAAAAACGGCACTAATCATTACAGAGGTTTTCGATGGATTGACCGTAGGTCGGAAAAGTGGAAAGAAGATTAGCTTCAAGGCTATAACTTTTTTGTTTTGTTGACTGTTTTTGAAGATGATCATGTATGGTAGCTTCAACATTAACACGACTAGGTGAGGATGATATTAATAATAATACATAAATAAATGTTTAACTTTGATGACTTTGAAGGCGAAGGAAGTGTGAGAAGAATTTCTGTGTATCTATCATATGAGTTACAAGATTCAGTTCGATGGCTAACGTCACGAAGTTAAGTGTGAGTCTGCGCAGTACTGGGGGGACCAACTGAAAAATCGTTCTATTTGACTCAGTGCCCTCCCATTGAAAACGACGGAGTCTGTTCGTCCATTTCTTTTACTGTCTATGGAGCCTACCCATGCATGGTAGCCTATAAGTGCCCTCCGCTGGCTGGTGTTCACATCATCGCAGTTTAACCGTAAACAGCAATCAGAGGTGTCTAGTTTTATTCCATAAATATATTGTTTTTATAGACGTTAGTTGCACGCACTACCAAGAGCTTCACGCACTACCAAGAGCTTCCATTTACTGCATGTAGGCTACTGTAGTGCGGTTTGTCTGTCAACATAAAAAAAAAAACTATGGGTAGCCTACAATTTTCGCACAACTTGGTGGAAAAGTGTAGCACAGGTTATAGAAAACCTATTCATTTTTGGACTTCAAAAAAAAGGAACTTCAAAGTATTTCCCATAGCCTTTTAGCTCACAACGACAGTGAAGGTGAAACTCTCTCCACCGAGTGTTACATTAGATGCACAATCAATCGCGAGTCGATGCAGGTAAAAAGTACCAACTGGTAGGTTAGTAACGAAGGTAGCCTAATTTTGCAAAATGTGATGACGGCACAAACTTGGCCAAAAACGTTTAGTATACACTTGTGGTGATATCCTACAGTTAATGTAAATCGCGGACTATAACCAAAGTAAAGGAGAAGCCAAATAAAGGTTGTGGTTGTGTTTCTACAACATGTTGGCACAAAACGTAATTTTTGTCAACTATGACGATGTCCATGTTCAGTAGCCTATATTTTTCATTTAGTCAAGCAGTGACATGTGGTTTTTAATACATAGGGTAACATGACGTGAGACAGACAGAAGATGAGCCTGTCTTTAGTAGCCTATCCCTGAATCCTGTCCCTCTCAAATCACTTTAAAATGGTGTAATTAGCAACCAGAATTTAAAAAAAAATCCCGGAGAGACACCCTCGGACCCCCATGTTATTGTGATTATAATAACCTATAGGCTATAGGTTCAAATCTAAATGTTTGGGTTCTGTTTATGAAGTGTTGCTACAGCATAATACTGTTGTTATTTATGGGGGGAATTGGGGGTGGTGGTATCGGTGGGCTTGTGTGTGTGTGTGTGTGTGGGGGGGGGATCCAGTGGTGGGCCGGTCCAGGAGAAAATTGCCAGGGCCGAATTTTGTTCCCAGTCCGACCCTGTGCCCATAGACTGTATATACAGTCTATGGACCTGCCCTAATAGGCATCATTGGACCATTAAACCATACAATGATCCAAAACATACAGCCAAACAAGGCAAGAAATGGTTAAAAGAGAACAATGTCAACATTTTAGAGTGGCCCAGCCAGAGTCCAGACCTCAATCTGTCAAAAAAGTTAGCACAAGGCCAAAGTGATGGCAAATAATCATTCCTGCCTCAAAAGCCAGATTGCTGCTAAAAAGGTGCAGTCTACAATTATTGTGGAGACATGGAGTGGCTTGGTAGGTATTATAAGAACCATTTTGAGAGCTTTGATGGCAAATAAATGTTTCCATTGATTATTTAATAAGGGTATGAATAATTTTGGACATGCCATTTTTCATAAAAATGTTAAAGATAAAAATTATTATGTTTCTACCACATTGTGTTACAACCTTTTGGCATGTAGCAGTGTCATTTTCAGTCAGAACAAACATATTAGTCAAGAGAAAATCAACATTACAACAATATTTGCCAGGGGTATGAATAATTTTGTTCTTAACTGTAACTTCACTGTGGTGTCAGTCACCAACAAAACAATTATACACAGTTAATTACTTTCACTATTGACTGACAATGGGTTACCATCGAAAACATAGCCTGGAAAAAGCAACACTTACCCCAATAATGTTTGAATGACTGAATAAAACACATTTATCCCGCAGAGAAGTTGCTGCTTACATCTTGTGAAAGTGCATCTTCATCTGTGCTTCATATTTGCCTCCCGCCTAATCACTTTTATCATAACCAATTTGCAAATGATGAATATCTACTATATTGTTGTGATGTATTTCGTAATATCTTTCTTTATTCTAATTATGTTTCCCATTGTAATCGTGTAATTTGTAATGTTTTGCATGGATGTGTGCTGGTGCGTTTGTGGATGAGAGAAGCAGAGTGCGTTGTGCACCTGCCCATATCACTGTTGATATAATGTGCTCTTAAATAACATATAAAAAAAACTCGCCATAGATTTCTGACCAAAAAAACATATCTAATACCTAACAGGGTCACTTCCAGCCATTATGCTTGCCAGCATTACAGCATTGCTGCCGATTAGATTCCTGGGGTGATAGCAGCACTGCTGTGAGTCTGACTCACTGCTGTACAGCCTGCCGAGGCCAGCAAGAAGAAAGGAAGATATTTGGGAATGATTTTTGGAGCTCCTCCTTAGACTCTCTGGGGATGGCATTGTGCTCTAAAACCATATCTAGTTAATGTCCTTCCTGTTTACCAGGTGAAAGAAGTGATACACTGTGTCTCAGATGGCGTACACTACACTTTAATGCGGTGCCCTGTATGCACTGTGTGTTTACTTGTGGTGTGTGTACAGTTTCAACAGAATGATGTCATCTTAAATCAAACAACAACTACGTGCACTTCATGGAAATAACGATCGCAACATTGAAATATAACTTTATTAGTGTCCTCTATTTAACAGTGACATGGTCGTATTGTGTCAACATGAACAGTCTATGTTATGACTTGCTTGTACATCTGTAAAGTGTTTTCCATTGCTGCTGCAGATTTCTCAACCGCGATTATCACAAGTTTGAATATGCTCCCTCCCCTTCAGCCATGTAGCCATGCCGTCTGTTGAGGGCGAAAAGTGTCCACCGTTCTAGCTTTTTCACTGTTATGAGTGCACCATCCGGGGAGTAGCAGGGCACTTTGCATCATCTGAATTTTCAGTGTGAATGCACTCATGCACTCAAATATTGTAAATGCAGAAGCACACCATCTGAGACACAGCCACAGTGATTGTGGAGTTGGGGCTGGACCCCAGTCATTTCATAGACAGTGCTAGAGGTGCTGATTATATCGATAGGGTTTGTTTTCTTTAGGAAGAGAGATGATGTGAGGAAGAACATTGTAGAATTAACACAGCACTGAAAAGAGAACATTGGAAATACTTTATGTTAGGATATCATGACATCACTGGACTGGTCTACTGGGCCTTAAAAACTCTGCCTACATAGATTTGTAATTTGAACATGCTGAAAGTGTGTTTACGTTTAAAATGTTGTCAAATCTGTACACACCTACGTCAGAGCAAAATATGTGAACAAGGTTGTTCACACTGATTCTCATGCAGAAAAAAGAAAGAGAGAGCGGGAGAGAGAGAGTTGCTTTAGGCTGAGTTTCGTCTAGTGAATCATCCAAATCCATTATCACGAGTGCCGTGGGGCTGGTGTCATGCTGGGCATTTCGTCTCCTATGCATCCACCCCATTAACATCTCATAAGAAACATGAATGTTTGCATATCATTTTCCACTAATTAGCTGCATAAATTAAACCATGTTATTTCAGTTCCAGAATATGAAACATGGTTCCCATTTTTATATAAAATGCCAGAATTAATTGCACCCCAAAATTGGTCAAAAGGGGTGATTAACTGAACTCTAACTGAAACTCTAATTAACTGAAAAATAAATGTTTTTATAACAAATATCTGAGCTTTGAGAAATAGAATGATATGGTGCCTTCAGTAGACAGCATTCTAAATGCATCATTTGATGTATCTGAAAAATGATTTATTCAGTTTCAAATTATTGACAGGTGTTTCGCTTGTGCTGCACACAGATGTCTCAACTAAGACAACACTTCAGCTGCGAGTCTAAACTGCAGGCTGTTAAGGAAATTCAGCACTTCATGCACACTCAGCTGTCAATGTGCCAGTCTCCATTCTCATGATGCATCTCGGAAACGAGTCAGAAATGCCTAACCAGCTAAGAATAGAGATAGATAGATATATACGTTATTGATCCCCAGGGGAAATTCAAGGTCTCAGCAGCAATATAGAAACATAATTACCTCAGCAAAATGTATGGTAGGCGTCACACTGACCAGGAGGACGTTAGCTTCTTTTGAGTCATGTGTGAGTCACAACTCTCTTAAGAGCATTGCTCTTTCATCATACGAGAAGATAGTGGGATCGACTGAGCAAGCCTGCAACTCGGACTGAATTTATATTTAGAGAGCTTTAGTTTAAGAGCTTTTGTTTCAGATGAAGAACTATCAAAAGAGGATGGTCTTTGGAGTTGAAGTGTGTGTGTTTGGGAGGGGGGGTTCGTTGACATGTGAGGTTCTGTATGTTGACATACAGAAGGAGATTAATATGTAGAAACCTTGCAGGTTAAACTAGGGTAAGACCATTAACAGACTCACGTACGCACGCACGTGAAAATCCGCTCCCGCATTTGTCAGATCTGAACCACGGCCCTCAGGATCTGGCCTGACCTCCCAGTCCCAGCCCAGGAAAATGCTCTCTTCGCCAGGCCACCCACCCGCCAGCCCCGACCGACCGACACAGATTAGTCCGCCGACTCCCTGTGGAGATGAAGTGATTGCCTGCGCTCAGAGCTTTCAGTAGCCCAGTAACCTGCCCTCCCCCGCTGGGTCAGTAGGTCCAGCCCCGGGGAGGAAATGGCAATCAGCAGTGCTGATGGGTCTCTTCCATCACGGGTGGATGTGGAACCACAGCTCTGTCAGGTCCTCAGGATACTGCCAGGTCTCTCTTTCTCTCTCTCTCTCTCTCCTGGAGCACACAGCCTCTGACCAGATGTATTGTTCATGTTGGAGTGTAGGAGATGATCATCATGTTGGATGAAGACAATTCTATTCTGATGACATTTATACTCAGATACTATTTTAGAGTTGACTTGAGATGAACTCTCTTTCAAGAGCCTCCTTAATTTGCTAGATAAGCATGAATGTAGCGATATTTAGCACCGGATGTTTGCTCTAAAAGTTAGTGCTTTCAGTGTCATCTTGTGTTGATGTGTTTGTTCTCTAGTCCACAATAATGTCTAACTCTTACCATGTTTTCAAACCCAATAAACAGATTGAAACTATATTGTAGTTTTCATGAAGCGTTTCACCATCCATTCTTGCTTGGCATATAGCAGTTGCTGAGAATGTAAATGTAAATCAGGATTCTAGGCCAAGTAAACTTGCGTGTACAAGGAATTTGGTCTCTGCATTTATCCCATCTGTGAATTAGTGAACACACAGTGAGGTGAAGCACACACTAACCCAGAGCAGTGAGCTGCCTTGCTATAGCGGCGCTCGGGGAATGGAATGGAAGCAGGCAATCCAACATTATAATGTAAATTATAATGCTTTAATGAATGTAATTGAACATCGTTCGGTTACATTGTAACCTTTGTTCTCTGAGTAAAGAGACTATCTATCCGCTCGGCGATGTGTTCGATCAATTTAAAACACTAATCCCACGCCAACAGTGGTGCTTTATGCAGTACTAATCAAGGGTGTGGCCGGTGCAACCGGTGTGTCTTAAAGAGTATCCACGGTATTCGATCCGGTAGGTCGATTCCCCGTACATATGGAATATGTAACAGAGTGGAGAGATAGTCTCAATACGATAGAGAACAAGTATGTCTGTGTGTTCCTGTGTGTGTGTGTCTGTGTTTGTGTGTTTATTGTTGATAACATGCATTTTGGTCCTGATTTCATTTGGTTTAAGTCTAACAACAAATTCCAAAAATTCAGTGAAAAACATTGTACATGACACATTGAGACCTTAGAGAGCCAAGGGCTTACCCACTTCTTAAACAATTATCTGTCAACCAAAGCTTTTATTATGACCGCCGCTAGCAAAGCTAGCGATGCGGTCATATAGGGATTGTCAAAGTTTTTTTTTTTTTTTTTCCCCCGTCATCTACTTCCTGAATTTTTGGTCAACGATACAAGGGACACCGAACCACCGGGGCACATGAAATTTGGTGGGTATGTAGCCCCAGTAGACCTTTACGGAAAAAATTTGTTTGGTCCCTGGGGGCCACTCCCCCACCGCGCTGGGCCCCCCGAAACCCAAAAAATGCAGTTTTTCCTAAATAACTACCTGAACCGTGGCACTGAGGATGAAGAAATGTTTATGGTATGTTGGTCTCAAGGGCCCACATCAACCTAGACCATAATCACTCATTTGTGATTTGCACCCCCCCGGTAAAAAATGAAAATGCAATATCATTCTGCTTTAATCGCCCCTCTCTTCAGTTAAGATGTTCAGAACTGCACCAAATTTTATGTATATGATTAACCTGACATTCTCTGGGGGTATGCCAAGTTTCGTAGAATTTCATCCATGGGGGGGTCTAAAAAAATTATTTGTACAAGTTATGTGTACATTTAGTGACTGTACACTCATTGGCCTGTAGATGGTGGTGCACACATATACACACGCACACACACACACACACACAGGTACGCACATACCATCAGTATCGGCAATTACAACGGCCGATACATAATTACAAATTCAGTAGGATTAAAGAAAAACCAAATATTCATCATAATAATTTGGCTGCATTTCCAGTATTGGCGTCACGTAGTCGTTTGTCCACCAGATGGCGCATCGTTGCAGTGAGACGTAATTTTGTTGGAAGTTAATCTAAAGTGGGTTGAAAAGACACTACGCTTCCTACAAGCACAAGACTAGTTTACCGCTGAGAACGTCTAATAAGGGTAGGATGATTTCTGCATGACATGTAATTCCCATTTCTTGAAGCCGAAATAAATCTGTGAATGTTTATCGGACATGCTTGGTTTTTACTGCAGGTAGGCTACGTTAATCTTAAGTTATATCAATAGCCTAGAGTAGGTAAAATAATGTTACCGTTAGCATTGGTTGAGTGATAGACAGGGCGGTGGGAAGTGAGTTTTGGTTGGGGGTGCTGTAGTGGGGGGGAGCACAGGCATACATCACTGTCAAGAACATTATGGCTACACTACAGAAAAAATGCGACAAAATGCCGCAAACCACAGATTGATACTAACGCAAACAAAGTAACCGTCTGCTATCTGACGCTACACTAGTAAGGTAACAAAGTTGCTGTAGCCTTGCACCGAAATCGACGGTGAACACGTGAAATATAAAACTGTTGAACACCAACATTAACTAGAAATGCAATTCCAAGGAATTACCAGTGCATGAAAATGCTAAAGTTGTGATGTAAAATATCATGTATAGTTAAAACAGATAATGTTTAGCAATGCTAACATGCTAACTATGTTAACCATGTGACTTAGCTAACCTAGCTTATCATTTTTAGTAGTTATGCTAACTATGCTAACTATACTAATTATGTGACTTAGCTAACCTAGCTAATCATTTTTAGTAGTTATGCTAACTATTCTAACTAGCATGCTAACTATGCTAACCATGTGACTTAGCTAACCTAGCTTATCATTTTTAGTAGTTATGCTAACTATGCTAACTTACATGCTAACTATGCTAATTATGTGACTTAGCTAACCTAGCTAATCATTTTTAGCAGTTTTACTAAAAATGCTAACTAACAATGCTAACTATGCTAACCATGTTACTTAGCTAACTTAGCTAATCATTTTTAGCAGTTTTGCTAAAAATGCTAACAATGTAAGCAATGTTAACATGCTAACTATGCTAACCATGCTAACTAGCTACAGTGGGTAGGAGTCATAGTTGATGACAAGTAACAGTTACAATGGCTGAACAGTTAAAAAGTTAAGTAGTTTAAAGGGTTAAATTGTTTAATAGTGAAATATTGTAGCAGACCCGGCGCCAGACACAAATTCACGGACGGGCATTACACTTTTCCAGGGGGGGCACGGGAACTTAAATTGATCACGGTAGTTTAAGCTTACATTTGACAAAACATTCTAATATGAAAATGTAAATGCAATTGTTGTAAAATGGTGCAGCTCCTTTAAGAGAGCCCCGTGCGCAGGGATGGAGAGAGAGAAAGCGAGAGGGGATGTGTGTTAGAACTGAGATGCGTGTGGAAAAAGTACGTGCTGTTGAGACTGGAGCTAGTCATATTCAAAATAATGCAAAAATAAATCCGCAGATAAAACCAAAATCCTCGTTCATTTGCTAACCACTTTCAGATAGTGTTAGGGAGTTCACCGAAGTTACGGATAACTTCGGCCCTGGAGTGGTAAAGCTCCCTGTTCTCCGACTAGGTCAGAAGAAAAAAACAGTAAAGGTTAACGCTCTCAAACAAACCCAGAAACTACTAGGCCTACTTCTACTAACTATGATACGAGATATAGCCTACCTGCGAGCCTATAAGCTATATTTGTCATCGGATGACAGGGGTTAGTGCAGAAATGAAGTAGACTGCGCCACGTAACCTCCTCTCCATTTAGGTGATGGGCTTACCTAATGTTCCTGATTGATTAGCTACGGAATAATACAGATTTTACAAGTTTTATTTGCTACTTGCTAGATTGACAAACGTATAATATAGGCCATAATTTAATAAGTGTTCAAAATCAATCTATGGGTTTGTGGTTGGTTGGAGCAGCCAAGCTCGTCCAGGGCGGGCACAGATGACTTCCAGGACGGGCCCGGCCCCCCAAAGCCCCCCCATGCCGCCGGGACTGTATTGTAGTGAGGACTTATTTTGAAACAGTTTTTGGCAGAAGAAGCAGTTGAACAGGATGTGTAGTCTTAATAAGGCCAGTTTGTATGCTTAAAGCCTGAGACTGGCAGTTGATCCAGGTGGCCTGAACACCTGCCATAGGATTCTAATTGCTTAACGGCCGTATTATGATGTCATAATCGGCAATGTTAAGTCTATGGGGATTTTCAAATACATTTGGTGTACTTTGACCACTAGGGGCGCTATAATTAGAAATAATTTCTCGTATTGACACCAAACTTGGTACGTTGATTCGTGAACACATCCTAAGGACCCACAATACATTTGGTGACGTTTGACCACTAGGGGTGGTATGATTAGCACTTTCACCTATCGCAACCAAACTTAGTATGTGGACTTGGGATTACATCCTGAGGATGCACAATTAATTTGGTATGCTTTGACCACTAGGGGCACTATATTTATTAACACTTTCACCGATTGAAACTAAACTTGGTATGTGGAGTCATGACCCCATATTAAGACTGCACAATTATTTTGGTGACCTTTGACCACTAGGGGTGCTATAATTATCAACACTTTCACCGATTTAAACCAAACTTGGTATGTGGTCTTAGGAGTACATCTTGAGGACACACAATAAATTCGGTGACATTTGAATCCAGTCCAGTCCAATCCAATCCAATCCAATCAAGTCCAATCCATTCCAATGTAACACAACACAGTCAAGTCCAGTCCAGTCCAATCCCAACTTCTGCTCAACTGCTTAGCTGCTTGGCCCCCTCATTGCTGCTTGCAGCTATATTTTGTTTAGTTTTTGTTTAGATCTCCCAGGTCTAATGTAACATTTTTAGTGCATAATAGAATAATAGACAGGGGGACAGAGAGCTTCTTTTTTTTCTGATCGTGAGTGGTACGACATATAAATAGGCCTACGCGTGCTTTCCGGCAGCACCCCCAGCACCCCCATTTCCCACGGCTATGGTGATAGAGGCCAATTTTAATATTGATGTATTTCTAGAAAACCATAAATGTGGTTATAGGCTACCAAGAAAATTGATAACAGCACTAATTGCATCTTTCGACTGTCATCTCATTTGCTTATAACCATAACCTAGGCTACTAACAGGAGCTAAGTGAGTTAGCCACAACACGTTCGCTACGTGATGGTTTTCTAATGGAAAATATAGGCTACCTGAAAGATAACCTGATGATGCATCCTAAACACCGGGCTGGGACATTTAGCTCAAGGTCTCAAAAAGCATCTGAGTCAACGTTCATTCCCAAACACCCATATAGGCTACTTCCTCTATTTTCAAAGTTGATTCAAGTAAGGAAGAGCATGGCTCAAAGTAAAGTAACTAGGACTGAAACTACATAAATTCGTCAAAGTGAATAATTTGTGTCAACTCGCCGCAATGTAGATTTATTAACGCACCCGTGATCTACATCTCCATTTAAACCAAATGTTTTAGAGCGCACGTTGACAGATGTATCCAGGGCAGGGCTGTACCTACACATATTTGTTGCACGTGCTACAAAAATCATTCTTTGCGATGGATGATTTAGTACCAGCGTTACACCGGTCCAATACAGTTTTGCCTATGGCTATACCGTGAGACTGAGACGTTTTTTGTTTGTTCGAAGTGCGTGTTTAGGGTGTGAGAGGGGAGTCGATGTGCTTTGATTCCAGCTTGGTAGTAGTAGTCTATGCGATTAAAAAACACGTGTGTGTGAAGTATCCAAACAATGATAACGCTTTCATTATGGCTGCTTTAGCCATAGACCTTGAGCTACTGTACAGTGGGTTGGGTTCCATTTAGAAGTGTCGCTTTCCGTGATTCACGCAGCTGCGTGAAATGTATTACTACTGATATGCAAAATTATTAACTTTTCGCCAAGAGGTGGCAGCTTAAGTCCGCTTGATACTGTAAGCCATTGGTTCCCAAAGGAGATTTTATTTGGGTCACCAGCATAGCCTAGTGACAATTTATGTTGTGTAATAGGCCTAGCATAGGGCCTACCTTATATAGCTTAGTTTGTTAACAGTCACGGTTTTGTCATAACTCCTTCTATGCATTTTTGCATTTAAAATAGCTCTGAAACCGGGGGCGAACGAACACGTCGCGGGGGGGGGGGGGGGGTGGATATCTCAATTGCAAAATTAAACAATATTTCTATCGGGCGCCTACAATGGACTAGGCTGGGTGAACTCGGCCTGATCTGCTGGCGATTCCTTTTTGATTTCTTAAAAGATTGAGCTTGGTCTGGCGAAAGCCAGACTAACCATGGACCTCATAGTTGCAAAATGCAAGGGAACATGAATCAGCATATTATTTGCATTGCACAAACAATAACGGACAGTAGCTCTTCAACTTGGCCCGTTAAAATGTGTATGAACAGTCTAGCAACGCATTTCATGAAGGCCCTTTTGGACATGTCAGTTATTTGCACCACTGGGTAAAACGGCATTTTGTTTTAGACTACTGGTATTTAATTTGTGCATTGACAATAAAGCTGAATATCATATGAACTAGATGACTAAACTTATGCATATGTAGAAGAAGAAACATTCACAAAAATCCATGACATGACCTCTCTTCTTGATAGCTGTTGAAAACTGCATGGAACTGACAGGGATTGTTTTGTTTAATAATAAATACATAAATACATTATGCTGCTACCTTCTGCTTTTCCCAAATACAATGTAGCCTACAGGTGTACCTTTCATCAGTCCAGTTGCAATGGATGGACTGTGATGAACTGCCCTACTTGTGATTGTTTAGATATTTTAAAGGTTTTATAACAATGCTACACATTTTTTGGCAAGTGCTACAAATCTATTCACCTTTGCAGCGCCAGTAGGCTACTTTGTGTGCGGCCCGCAAACACACATTCCAAACAAGCATACACAAAAGTTTCAAGAGTGGGGGATGGAGTAGAAGATTTAGAAGATGAAGTAGAAGATGATTTATTTCGCGGAATGGATGTACAGAACTGAGCGGCGGTCATATTTTATTCACAATTACTATGCCCTTAAAAGACAAAACACAATTTTTTTTTTTGCTCTAGGCAACAGATGCATTTTTATTACCTCAAATACTTAGAATTCACTTGAGCAATATTGCTGGGCAACCATATAACCAGTTATGGTTATAAAATTTAGCAGACACTTTTGTCAAAAGTGACATACAAAATAAAACAATAAAACTTTTTGTATTATTGTAAACAGTTTTAAAAAGTTGGTATAGCAATAATAACAAGAATGTCAATGCAATGTCAATGATCAGAAATTAAAATATATCAGCATTCACTGATCCACAGTAAACTTGTATAAGTATATAAACTCTTTTGATCCTGTGAGGGAAATTTGGTCTCTGCATTTATCCCAATCCGTGAATTAATGAAACACACTCAGCACACAGTGAACACACAGTAAGGTGAAGCACACACTAATCCCGGCGCAGTGAGCTGCCTGCAACAACAGCGGCGCTCAGGTAGCAGTGAGGGGTTAGGTGCCTTGCTCAAGGGCACTTCAGCTGTGCCTACTGGTCAGGGTTCAAACCGGCAACCCTCCGGTTACAAGTCCGAAGCGCTAACCAGTAGGCCCCGGCTGCCCCCACAGAGCCCCCATACTTGGTATGCCTATGGGCTCTGTGCACTAGCTTACTTGAAGTCGACAAACCAGTTTCCTGTTCATTGAAATGGCTGTTGTACCAAAATGTAAGAAATGCAATGTACGCGAGTCTTAATGTCTGTTGGAGGCTCTAAGGAGCACTGCTGTGCCACTCTGCTCGGCTTCAAGTCTTTATAAAAAAATTATATCAATTTACCCTATTTGCAATCTTATTTTATTTATTCCCTTCTGACTACATTTAAAGATTCTACTGAGATCACACCTCCAATAGAGTCAAATTAAACGCTGGTATGTGTACTAGTTTTCTCATTGGAGGTCGATTTTGTGCAAAACAAGGACAGTGCCATATGTTATACTGCATATCAATTTCTTCTGCCTCCACCAAGGCAGGTGTAACAGGCTTGCAGACACCACTGTTATGCAAGGACATCCATAAGTAAACACTCCTAACTCATTCAGGAGAGAATCTGAACTCTTTTTCCATGTGGGCATTGGCTTTGATAAAGTGTGCTAAAAGAAAGCCCCCATGGGTAGAGAACCACCTATCAGTACCACTGCTTGCTTCCGTACAACTGTGAGGTTGTATAAGCTAGATAAGGTAACAGCTTGACAGAGGTGCATTTGAATGAGGTTCAGCAGCATGGATCAAAAGAGGTGTAGTAATGCCCTCTGGAGAAAGCACAGATAATTTGGTGTGAGGTATAATTCCTAACAGATCGGCTGTGATCTGTCGCCCCCCCCCCCGCCTCCCCCCCTCCCCCCCTCCCCTTTTCGACCTGATTGCTTTCTCCATCCCTGTCTCTCCACACCTCTCACTTTCTCACCTCTGTCACTCCATCCTGTTTTTCTTTCCCACCTACCTCCTCTCTCTTCAAATATCACCATCTTTCTTCTTCTCTCCATATACCTCCTTCTCCACCGCCCAACCTTCCCCTCCCAGCAACCTCCTCTCTCTCTCTCTCTTTCTTTTCACTCCACATCACTGTGTCTCTCCTTGGCTGCTAATGAGGCCTGTGCGTAGGAGAAGCGGGGTGGGGAGGCATCTGCCTGGGACGTGGGGAACTGACTGGTAGACGTGGCTGCACCAGGCGCCAATGAGCCCTGAAACCCAGTCTGTTGCGCCTGATGCCCACTGTCACCGGGGGGAACAGCTGTCAGCAAACACAACTGCAGCCGCCACCATGCATCCATTGCTGTCCATGGCTGGAAGTGAGTGGAAAATTGTGGAGATTTTCCCTCTAATTACAGTGAAAGATGAAATATCGAGCAGAGGCCATGATGATTTAACTTTTTTTTTTGGTTATCTTAAATCCTTATCATCGTTTACAATGTTTTTCACTCAGGTTATTTTAGCTGATCATCTGAAATTGCTTAGTTACTGTAGGTTTTCAGATTGTGGCTATTTGAGATGCTTGAACTAAGATTACAAGGTGCATCAGGGCACATCGGGCTCTCTGAGTATGTTAAACAGACTCTGTTGCCTGGCTCTATACTGGCCCCCTATCAGTGATCTGCACTATTTTATCATTTAATTGAAATCTTTTTTGCCTCGGCTATTATACGTGGGTCTCTTTTAAAAGGTGGGCTTTCTGATTAAAATGGTAAGTTCAGCATTAATAACAGTAAACTGAGTTTTTATTACTGCATGATTACCTCAACATCTAAATACCATCAACCAACGACAGTGTGTGTGATTGCATTTCACATTTACTGTTGGTCTTTTGTGTAAGTGCTGGTCTTTACCATATTTTCGAGTGATGCAGAGATTATAGTGTCACAATGTCAAATTAAAATCACCTTCAGTAGGCCCCAGCAGTGGCGCGACTGGCTGGAGCACCTGCACCGTACGCCGGCGACCCAGGTTCGATTCCCGCCCCGTGGTCCTTTCCGGATCCCCCCCCACCCCCTGACTCTCTCTCCCACTCACTTTCTGTCAATCTCCACTATCCTATCTAATTAAAGGCATAAAAAGCCCCCCCCCCCCCCCCGAAAAAAAAAATCACCTGGAGGCCACACTCCAGTAGCGCTTACCAGACATTCTTTATCCTAATATCTGGTAAGCACTACTGGAGTGTGGCCTCCAGGACATCCAGACTCTGGCTGTAAGACTTTAACGGGCATCAGCTACTTACCACTTCCACCTGTGCAATCTGAACCAGGCGTTTTAAGCCCCCACCGTCGACTTCAAGGCAGCGCTGTGACCGTAGACTTCAAGGCACCTAACCCTAACCTAACTCCATGCAGTGCTGCCTGGAAGACGTGACGTTGGGGGCTTAAAACACCAAAATGCTGCTGGCGACTGACTGATTTAGACACCTGTACACTGTACTGAGAACCACTGCTCTGAACCTACATACATGACACTCATCACACATTATCATATATTTCTTATGCTGATCTACATTTTTAAATGAAACCAAATTTTTTACAATTGAATCATGTGAGCTAAGCATGTATGCTGGGGAATAAGGAAAAGAGGGTTACTAAGCACAGTTACTAAACCACAAAACATGAAATACAATTTTATTACGTTGAATTGACCAATTTTGCCACAGCAATGGAAACAGAATCTTGCAAGATCAATGTGAGGCACCTACTACTGAACCATTAAGGCAAATTAAGACATAGGATGCCTTGACGTCACCATTTCACTGTGTACCCATGAGCCTTTGCCAGAAAAACACAGACAGATAATCAGACAGCTAACAGTATTGGCAAAAGTTTCACACGAGATCTCTTAAAGAGGGTAATGTTTAGAGACCGGTAGAACTTGGAGCTGTTGTTTTCCTTTAACATTGATGTTGCAATATTAATGGAGCGTTTAAGCTCAAATTTCCATAATTGATAAAAGCATCAAATTTGAAAAAGAAATTCACAAGGGACTTACAATCATAGGCACCTCAGATTTGACCCTTGGGCTGACAAATATGAATTTTATTAGGTGGAAGAGAATATAAAAACTAAAAACTAATACAGTTACATACCATAAAGTCTGATGATAAAGTCAAAGGCTTGAAACGTAACTTCTGGTGTTACTCTAAATAAACAAGTAAAGGGGGAGCTAGTGTGCAGATATTCCTTGAGATATTTTACCATAAATCAATCAAAAGGGTGTAATCATGATATACCCCCCCCCCCCCCCCCCCAATATTCAACTATGCTTAAAATGTTCCCCCCAATATAAAGACTTAAATTGTTATACAATAACCTATTACTGACTGCTGTCTGAAACAAGTAAAGGATAATGGACGACATGGCGTTTGGTTCACAGAAAGTTAATGCACATTCTCACAAAATCTGATAGCTGGATTACCTATGGTGATGCTTATATTCTAGGTTATGTCAGTAAATGTTTTCATTCAGTCAGAAACTGGCTTACAACAGGGGAGTCGGGAGGAAGGAATTTAAAATAGGCCTAATTTACAGATACACAAGACAGAAAGCAAACATTCCACATGCCAGTGTTGCATTAATCACATTTATACCACTGCTTGGTTGAATTTCCCGTTGTCATGCATTCTTTTCATGCACACCTACTGTATGAAGTAGCTCCAGTTTTGAGAGAAACACAGGGCATCTGAACACACAAAACAAATTTATCAATGTCAAGGATTCCGAACTAAAGTAATGAGTATGCTTGTGACACAAAGATTTATGGTCAGATATGTAACTATTAGTTGTTAGTTTCCGCTTTCAATCCCTTTTCACCTAACAATATTTTTTAAAAATGGCTGCCATGGCCCGCAGGGGCCATATCTGAGGGCAGCACCTTTGATTCTAAATCTGATCAGACCACCTTTGTGAGTTTTTATACAAAATGTGTGCTTTCATCACAAAGTGATACATTTTTGTGCCTAACTGCCCCACTAAGTACATTTGAATGCCTACTCTCAGTAAATGCCACTTGAACACAATCATGTTGAAATTAGCCTACATGTTACATGAATATATACATGAATCACAGCATGAATTTAGTAAACCGAAAGATAAATGCTGGAGTAATTCGGAACATTTCATTCATGTGCAACAGATGTACATGATAAAATAAAGTAAATGGGTGGGTTTTTGCCACTTTGGAAGTTCCTACCTTAAGATGTTTTCTGTTGCTTTTATGATTCTGAAACATATTGATCATGCTATAATTACTGGCTTCCCAATAATTGTTCAATGTAGGCCTACCAATGGGTTGTAAATGCTGTTTACCTAGCGTAATTGATTACTAAATGATTGTATAGGAGGATGTTATCTGCATGTAACTGCCTGAATCCAAATTTATTGGCATATATAAATTCAGCCATTGTTGCTGATGCAAAGTAGACCATATATGAACATCAAGAAAGTAAATAATATAATTATGAGTCATTAAGGAAAAGTTATTTAACTCTAATCACAGCAACTCAAAACAGGCCTGGAAGCAAGCAGACCGCCCCTGCTACAGCCAGTGGTCCTTAAACAATTAGCTCATCAGGTTTTGTTTAATAAGTAGGATCAAATGATTATTTTAAATACAAGTTTTTACTTTTAAATTTAATGAATAAAAATCAGTGTTACCACAACTCTAATGCATGCGGTTATGCTAGACCGCTGGCTGAGCCATCTGGGAGAGGTAGATGGCGAGCAGAGACTCAGCACAGTTCGGCCGCCCTGACTGGGACTTACTGTAAGTAAGGTATTCTCAGCAAACACAAACAAAATCATGAGTCAAGAACCAATTAAGACTGTTAGATTTGGCTACCACATCTATTTAGAGTTAACTCTGAGCAAACACCAAACATCCACAGTTAACAGACTATTATTGTGAACTTGCTCTATTTCTTGACATCAACCAATAACTAAAGTCACACATTGACAGCACAACATATGGTACAACAGAAACCAAATACAGTTTAACAAACAAAGAAAATCAACTGCACACCATCCACCTTACCCACTGGACATGCAGGAGACCAACAAGAGAAGGCGAGGCCATTGTTGCCACCATTTTATTCACCTTATTCCGCGCGCAAACACGGGGGCGCTAGCTTTGCCCACATTGTCTCCGAACTTCCGATTGAGCAGTACATCCATTGCGATACATTGAGATAGCAGAGCTCTATCGAGATGACTGGCATCATATATTATGGGTCATCCTAAAGTTAGGAACGTTTATTTAGGATTTTGGTGACTTAAGACATTTCTGTTATACAGTTTTCCTATCTGAAGTTAGGAAAAAACTGACTTTGGAGCGGCTGTTCTGTAATGACTTTCTAAATTAGTTACCATAGTTTCCAAACAGATAAGGATTTGCGAGTTTCTCCATACGATACCGCATCGTCTACCCACTCCGTAGGGGTGAATAGCCTTGGGTAGCGAAGTACAATATTGCAATCTGACCTCCTGATGGCATTTGTCGTTTTCCTCCCAAGTTAGCCTGTCTATCCTCTTCTGCCGTGTTATCCCAATGAAGCTAACTAGACGTAGCTAGCCGACCGGAAGTTTAAAGACAACGTGGAATTTAAAAAAATGGGCGGGGCTGAATAAGGTGAATAGGGCTGTCTTCTTCTCTAATGGCTTAGGCACTTCCTGTCTGAGTGCATTGGCTCCCCCCAAAGCACTGGTCCCAATACTACACCCCATGCCCACAGTCCATCCTGTTACAATAGTGATAGGATGGATAGGATAGTACAATAGACATACTTTATTGATCCTCAAGGGGAAATTCAGGGGGTCTCAGTATCATACAGACATCACACACAACATGCACTTACAGCAAAAATTGTAAACATAAGTATAAACATATAACTAAACTCCACTGTACAATAGAGACAGTAGGAGGTAAGAAAAACTAACAAAACTCAATACTAAATATACTATATAAATTAAATGTAAAAAGTCCAGTGTGCTTGAGGGTGATCGAGCATGAGACGCTTGTAGTGACAGGGCCTGTAGTTCTGTGTGCATGGTGAGGTGCTCATGAGAGTGAGTGTCATGGTGAAGGTGCAAAAGTAGTCCAACAGTAGTCCTTTAGTTATGTGTGCATGGTAAGGTGCTCGAGAGTGAGTGTCATGGTGAAGGTGCAAAAAGTAGTCCAACATTAGTCCAACAGTGCAACAGTGCAATAACTAGATGTACCGCATATCGGTACAAAATATGACCGCCGCTCAGTCCTGTACATCCGTTCCGCGAAAATAACTTTCACACTTCAATTTGTCTCCATATTTTACTCCATCCCCCACTCTTGAAACTTTTGTGTATGCTTGTTTGGCATGCCTGAGTGTGTGTGTGCGGCTGCACAGAAAGTAGCCTACTGGTGCTGAAAAGGTGAATAGATTGTAGAATAGCCAAAGAAGATGTACGTGCAACAAATGACATTCGAAAGATACAATTACAGTGCTGCTATCAATTTGCTTGGTATAACCGCATTTATAGTTTTCTACAAATGCAATCAATCAAATTGGCCTCCATCACTCAACCAACGCTAACGGTAACATTACCTAGGTCCTTATTGATATTATAAGATTAACGTACCTGCAGTAAAAACCAAGCATGTCCGATAAACATCCTCAGATTTATTTCGGCTTCAAGAAGAAATGGGAATTATGTTTTATGTGAACATCATCCTATCCTTATTAGACGTTCTCTGCGGTAAACTACAGTCCTTGTAGGAAGCGTCCATTGTTTTTCCAACCCACTTTTAACTTCCAACAAAATTATGTCTCACTGCAACGATGCGCCATCAAGTGGACAAACAACTACTTATCGCCAATACTGGAAATGCAGCCATGATGATGATGATGATGAATATTTATTTTGGCTTTCTTTTAATCCTACTGAATTTGCAATTATGTATCGGCCGTTCTAATACCAATAGTATGTGGGTGCCTGTGTGTGTGTGCATGTGTATATGTGTGCACCGCCATCTACAGGCCAATGAAGTCACTCAATGTACACATAACCTAATTTTTTTTAGACTCCCCCATGGATGAAATTCTACGAAACTTGGCATACCCCCAGAGAATGCCAGGTCAATCATACACATAAAATTTGGTGCAGTTCTGAACATCTTAACTGAAGATAGGGGCGATTAAAGCAGAATAATACTGCATTTTCATTTTTTACCGGGGGGGGGGGGGGGGGTGCAAATCACAAATGAGTGATTATGGGCCAGATTGATGTGGGCCCTTGAGACCAACATACCATAAAAGATTCTTCATCCTCAGTGCCACGGTTCAGGTAGTTATTTAGGAAAAACTGCTTTTTTTGCGGTTCGGGGGGCCCAGCACGGGGGGGGAGTGGCCCCCGGGGACGAAACTAAATTTTTCCGTAAAAGTCTAGTGGGGCTACATACCCACCAAATTTCATGTGCCCCGGTGGTTCGGTGTCCCGGGTATCGTTGACCAAAAATTCAGGAAGTAGATGACGGGGGGGAAAAAAAAAAAAACTTTGACAATCCCTATATGACCACTTCGCTAGCTTCGCTAGCGGCGGTCATAATAAGGTGTAGAGACCAGCATAAATAATATGGACAAATAGGAGAGTAAAGTATAATGTAGACAAGGTAATATAAAAAACCATGTCAGTGCAAGAACAGGTTGAGGTAATAGGGTTACAGCCATTCAGTATTGTAGCAGAAGCCATTGATCATGTGTGCTAATATAGCATGATAAACCACTGTTAGAAGGAAAACAGTAGTAAAAACATTAAGCTGTGGACATTAGTAAAACAGTAGTAAAGCAGTAGTGGGCAGTCAGTACTCAAACATGAAGAGGGTGGAGAGGCAGACAGACTAAGCAGAGAAGTCTATCTCTCCTCTTCCCTTTAGTGAAGCATTAAACAGTTATCCTGAAAACATAGCCTGAAAAAAACAACACTTACCCCAATAATGTTCGAATGACTGAATAAAAAACCTTCATCCAACAGAGGAGTTGTATGCTTACATCTTGTGACAGTGCGTCTTCAGCTGTGCTTCAAATATGCATTTCGCTCCTAATCACTTTTATCTGTCATTACCAATTTGCAAATGATGGTGACTCATTGTGAGATGTATTTCGTAATATCTTTATTATAATTATGTTTTGTAGTCGTGTTATTTGTACTGTTTTGCATGAATGTGCACTGGTGCGCGTTCCTGTGGAAGCAGGGTACATTGTGCACCCACCCATGTCACTGTTGATAATGCGCTCTTAAAATAACGTATAAACAACTCGCCACAGATTTCTGACCAGGATTCCCATGGTCAGTAGTGCAATGCGTTTTATGTCATGCACGATAGTGATTTTTAGATAATGCGCCCTCCTTAGAGATTTTTTGATAGACCCATCCTTAGGTTGTTAGTTGCCACACCCCTTGGCGCGTTGCTCAATAAAAGAGACAGGCATGGCAAAAAACCGAGTCTACGATAGGAATAAGCTTTGCGTCGTGATGATTAAAGACTTTGCGCTGCGCTTTAGACTATCATGATAGGGCCCATACTCTACTTCGAGTGGGGTGCACAAAGTAAGAATTTCATTGTGCAGAAGTGTAGACAATAAAATATCTATCTCTCTATCTAACACATTTTGTTCAGGTGCATGTCAATGCATGGGTACAGGGCACAGGGAAATGATTATGTCACTGATCTACCAAAATCTCCTCAGGTCTATTTCATATGCGGAGAAGGGTTACACCATAGTGGTGCTGGGTAAATCCCCTGTTAAAATAGCAATCTGCCAAAGCGTGAGTTCATGTTCATGCCCCCAGAGTATAACACTGTAGCTGCCTGGTGGCTTTAGCTTTTGGCTGCAGCAACTCGAGCTAGGTGGAACCAATTGTTTTTGAGATTCTTTGTACCTACAGTACTCTGTGGCCTTGAGAAACAGAGATCTGTATGAAAAATAGCCAGAATTCTCCTTTAAAGAATGAATGAATGAATGAATGAATGGGAG
This sequence comes from Alosa sapidissima, assembly GCF_018492685.1. Taxonomy (NCBI): domain Eukaryota; kingdom Metazoa; phylum Chordata; class Actinopteri; order Clupeiformes; family Clupeidae; genus Alosa; species Alosa sapidissima. The sequence continues at coordinate 46,926,280 of NC_055957.1, read as the reverse complement.
ATGGCCCTCACAGTGGTTTATTCCATGTTACGCCCACATTACACCCATATTAATTAAGAAACTTATGTGCAACCCTTTTGAATGTGCCTGGCGCAGAGACCCTATTTCCCAGCTGTGAAAACAGCAACAGTGTATTCAGATGCACCCTATGCCTCGTGCTTCAGACTACCCATTTTAAATAGCTAAAATAGGACCCTTCAAATTTAATAGGTCTCAACATCCTCAGGCAGACCAGAGGCAAGAGGTCCAGACTAATATTCCAAGAGATTTGAACATTCTCTGTTTTGCATGGTTATCTTCCACATGTTGTGCCTATCTCAAGCACTATAGAGTATACTCAGTTATAAGTAATAGACACTCAGAAATGTTCACAAAACATCTACAGAATGTTGTATGTAAAGTCAGATATCTGACAGCATGCTATGTGATTAAAAATCTGTTACCTTATTCATATTGGGAAGACAGTATTTTTACCTCCCAGTACTCATGTTGAGAATGCTCACAACTCCAAGTTGTGCATGCTGTGAACCTGAAGAAGGTATTAATTAACACCCTAACCTCTGAATAAAACAAACAAAACATTTGATTACATAAGAGAAGCTTCAACAGTCATTGTCTTTCCATGCAGAGACTATCACATTCCGAAATAGAACAATGAGTGGAAAAAATATGATGCCTGACTGATGATGGTGGCGGTGGCGGTGGTGGTGGTGGTGGTGATGATGATGGTGGTGTTAAGTAGAAATAAAAGGATGCTGGTTGCCATGACAAATGTTCCCTGTGTGCTCTCCACAAAGCAGCAGAGCACTGCAGCAGATGATGGGCAGCTTTGTTCTCAAGGGCAGCTGCTCTCCACTCCCTCTGAGAGCAGAGTCTCGGGGGTGCTGCCACTGTTGGCCAGCAACAGTCGAGTAAAACTAAATGAGGACCTAAGCTACTGGACTGTAAGGGACGGCACAATGCGTTCTCAGGATGAGAATTGTGTTGACCGTCAAAAGTAAACGTGTATTAAAAAATAGGACACACTGATGATGCAGTGGTAAATATTTCGAGAAAACTGTGATTAATCTGACTCCATAAAATTAAGAAATTGACCTTGAATAATTACCAAGTAGTTTATCAACTCTAGCAGAGTAGTGGCCAGGGTTGGGTAGTAATGGATTACAGATAATCTAGATTATGTAATCAGATTACAAAAATCAAAAAACTATAATCAGCCCAAATTACAATTTAAAAAAAAATGTAATCCGATTATAGTTATATTGTTGGGGATTACTTGATCACATTTTATCCTGCAAACAATGCAACTTTTTATGATAGCCTAACTAATGTTTTAAATTGACAAACAGCCCATTTGTTTGTCCACTAAATGTCTCTAGCATCCAATTGCCTGTGTAGTTTCTTAACAAAAAAAACAAGATGCAGGAGACGTAGACATTAACCAATAGACCTGTTCCAGGGGCCTATTGCACAAAAGCAGAATTAAGACATCCGGGATAAGTCACTGAGCTGCGCTCAATGAATCCAAAACACAAACCGACAGGCTTAATTGGTTGCACAAAGACCAAGCCAGGATCAGCAGACACGGATTCATCAAGCCAGGTGAAACCTATCCTGGATAAGTGTGTGCTCACGGCTCCCTCAAATAGACCCCGCCACCGATCACAGATTCACCTCATCCTCTGTACAGTAATATCACAAGCATTGATGTTAGTCCGTGCTTGGTTAATCTCCAGACCATGGATATAAGTTTTAGGCAGTCCTTTGGATCTGTGCATCTTTCGTTTAGGACCATGTTGACTCCTTATTGAAATAATTCACTTCTCAACTAAATCTGAAGTCATTACACAGCTCCATCTCCATTTTTGAGATGACACAATCAGGAGTAAAAAAGCTGTTCTTCTGTAAGTTTTTTTCCTCTAGAATTCAAATCCCTGGCACCACTTCTAACTACTCATTTGCCAAACACAAAACGGGTGCCACTTAAATTAATTCCTATCCCTTATTAAGGCTTGGGGTTTGGAGAGCCAGGATGAGCGTCTCTCACGTGAGCTTCGGAGCTATGGCTTGATTATACACCAAAGCATGCTACTACAGAAGCTAATGGCAGAGAACACTGTGCAGTACACAGTGTGTGTAAGGCCAGATTAGCAAGGAGGTGATTTCCTCTGTGTTAATCACATTCAGCTCTGACCGTGCAATCATTAAAAATAATCAGTCACTGATTAGGCTTCCGAGCCTAATTTCTAACCCCACCACCTCTTTTCCCCATGTATGCACACACACACACACACAGACACACGCACGCACGCACACACACACACACACACACACACACGCACACACAAACACAAACACAAACACACAAGACCAAATATATATTTAAAAAAACTCATCTCAAAGACATATATAGAATTACAAATATCTCAATATTACAAATTTCTTAGACGCTGCAATGCAATCCGTCACTCTTCCCAGGGATGTGGCCTCACACAGTAACCAAGGCTTTGTGGTTGAGGCAAGGAATGAGGGAAGAGTAATTATATCCCAACAGTATTGTCTGTCATCTCTTAAATGCTACTATTTTCTAACATGACTGTAACTGAGTCTGCTTTTGACAAAGCTGAACCTCTGGTATTATGGCCATTATCTCGCACGCCAGTAGTTTATTTGCATAAAATGCAATTGATCATATTGCCTCTCTTTCTTCCTGACACACTGCTCGCCAGCCCTTATTTTCAGCCCTGATATTTTTGGTGTATATATTATCATAAATTGGAGTCCAATCTACACATGCATGTCACCTCTAATGAGTCTGCATTACCATTTCAGACAGAGCTGAGACACTTGCTATCTGGTTTTCATGGAGATGTGCAGGCACAAAGGGAATGGTAGAAAGCAGAAGCCTTGTCATCACCACGGAAGTGCAGCTCTGGTATTTATCTGGGGAAGAGTTCTGTCACTTTTTCCCTGCAGTGCGAGAGTCCCACACACTCTCATTTTCATGCATCGCCGTTAGCACAGACGAAGGTTCACTGTACCCCAACCCCCCCCCAAAAAAAAAACCTCATACTCATTACAGAGGTTACACAAGGGGAGACGACACAGTTTAGTCAAGTGAATCGCGCCCCCCCTTCCCCCCCACCCTTAAGAAGATCTGCAAGACCTTTTTCGACAGGTTATTGGCCATGATGTTCAGACATCTTCAGAATTTGCTCAGGAAAACCACAGAGGCACGCTTGGGTTTTTAATGCATCTGAAACACTCAACATAATTGATGTTACCCATATGGATAATTAAGGAGTCTGGCTGTGATTCAGTTATTTTGGTTGAGCAGACGGCAAGCAGATGGTGTAACAAATCAATGATGAGGTCTGTGATTCCTCGGCTCGCGCAGGTCTAAATCAGAGCTTCACAAGCAATGGGCACGTGCACAGTTTGCATTGTTTAAAACCACATTAGATGACTTCAGAGTAACATCACAATCATTCTGTTTGCGCAAAGTGTCAGACAAGATAAGGCACAGTCCTTATTTCAAAATGTATTTCCTTTTTTTCAAAGATTTTGTCATTTTTCTTTTGCATTTTACAGAGCCCATGGCTCCAACGTCCTTAGATTATCCCTTGAACCCTGGACCCTTGAATTCTCTGCCAAAATCGCAATAGAAGCAGAGCGCGCTGACTGAGCTGAAGGGGTCTTCACATTCTCCAATCACCACAATCTGCTGAAGATCATCAGAACTCTGCTAAAGATCTACACGACCTGCTGAAGATGGACAAAAGCAGAATGCTTTTATTCAGACTTTGACAAGGAGATGCCTTGGCAATGGCCACTTCTGCCATCACGACACACACACCCAGACACCCACAGTGCTGCGTTCCCTGCTTTGGGATGTAACAAATTGCTTTAAACAGGCCACTCGGGGAACCGCTACACTGATGCATTAGGCAAAACGTGCACAGTGTGTCTCTTGTTAAAAGAATGGAATATGTGGAGAAGGGGGTTCTTGTAGAGAAGGTTTTCTTCTTTTTTTTTAACAGACAGTTCAGTCATCATACAGGCAAATATTCCCTTTGTCTCTATCCACAGCCATTTCCTGTGAACTGAAGGCAGAGAGAGAGAGACCAACAGACAGAGGAAAGAAGAGCAAAGGAAAGAAGGAAATTCTGTCTATTATCACTAAACTAAACATAGCTAAACATGTCATTTACTAGATAATGCTGTCTATTATCACTAAACTAAAAATAGCTAAACATGTCATTTACTAGATAATGCTGTCTATTATCACTAAACTAAACATAGCTAAACATGCCATTTACTAGATAATGCTGCAAAAAAGGTGTGTCGCGTCTGGGGGATTAAAAGCATTGTTAGTATTGTATCTCTTGGGTTGACAACACCGTTTGATCGAGAGAGTGGTGCCTTGTGGATGTTGTCCACACACCTTCACCTCTCCATTGCCACAGGGCAGTTTACTCTACATCACACAGACACACACACAGACACACACACACACATACATAGTGTCCGTCAACCCAGAGATTGCTCTTGACACATGTCTGCAGCTCATCATTTTCCTTCAAAGGAGGTAGGGCAGAGGCATCAGTCCCTTATAATAGGTCTTGTCAGACCGAGTGTTTTCAAGTCCCAAATAGTCTCTCCTTATCTCCCATGCTGTACTCCCCTCTCTCTCCTTCTAACCTTCTCTTGCATTAGGCCAGAGGAAGTCTCCAAGTTCCTCCATCTCTCTCTCGCTCTCTCTCTCTTTCATCCTTTCGTAGCCCAAGAAGTGGGCCAAGGCGATCGCTGTAAGCCTCTTACCCAGCAAGGCCTGTCTTCCCCTCTGCCCTGTGATTGGGTGAGAGAGGGACATTTATAAAAGTCTTCCGAGAGGGAGAGGTCCATCTGTCAGGCCCATACTGTGCCACCTTGCATGGGCGGGGGGTTAAGGTCTCTCACTCACTCACTTACTCACTCTCTCTCTCTCTTATTCTCTATATTTCTCTCACTCTCTCTATTTCTCTCGCTCTTTCGTGATATGCGGGGACTGCCAAATCCGTCACCCACATGCATAAATGCAGGAATGAAATGAACTACTTAGCATCATGCCTTATCTGCCTGTGTGCACGCATGAGCTCAACTTAAGAAAGGGAAATAGGACAAAACACCAGTCACCCACATCACCCTGTCATGGCATGAGGAGTGGGTCTCTAGGTGCTCACAGGAAATCAGAGCTCCATCCACTTGGCTTGAGCCACATTGCTTGAAGCAGATGTTGGACACGTGTGAACATAGTGCAATGGCAATACCATTGTTTCCTATCAATGAGGGCTGATCATTTGACCAATTTGCATATTGATGTTGCTGTAAGGATATATACTGAGGCCTAGTCCACACGTACCAAACCGATCTTTTTTTCCTCCGTCTTCCCTGGAACCGTGAGCACACCGAATATTTGCGTCCAAACGGATCCATCTCAACACGACTCAACACGTTACTTCATACCCCAGGCCTATAGGTGGCACCTTTTCTTTACAGAAATTGACCAAAACTTGCGCTTTACAAACAGACAGAATAGGCTACGACGAAATGGCTAGTGCAAGGAAACCAGAATTGTTTGTGTGGACTGATGGTGAACTGTCAACTGTAGTCAACTGTAAAACTAATAAACTTTTATTTTACGGTTTGTGAAGGGTGCAGTCCCGTCCTTTATTTGGCTAACGCAGGTAGGCCTACTAACCACCTTTACTTTCTTTGGTTGTAGGATAGTCCGTGATTCATATTAGTTTTGGCTATAACCGCAATTAGGCTACTAAACGCAAGGCTTACCCAAGTTCTAGGCTATTCTGTCGCCACATTTATAATATTGCTATAAAACCTTTGTTAGTAACAGTCAATACAATTGCCTGCATCAAATAGTGCATTTGCATTCAGTGTGCTACCATCGGCTTAACGTGAGTTCTAAGCGTCTTTGTATGCTTATATCTGATTTCACTCGACTGTGAATGCATGTATATATGTTGTAAGACATGTAAAATAAATGAATGACACTGGCACTACGCACAAATTAATGTAACCTAAACTTACACCGCACTTTCCTAATAACTTAAGTTCTCTCGCATCACTGACAGTAGCTAGAATGCATAAAAAAACACCGGGAAAAACAGTGTTCAGTCCACCAAGTCATAAGCTATCGGCGCTGCGCAGCACCAGTTGTGATATTTATCTTACAGAGTGTAATCGTAGGTAATGTCATGTATGAAAACTAGTATTGTTAGACAATACTATAAGTGCAAGTCCAGGGCAGCTGAGGTGTGGCGATGACATCATCGATACGCAAGCAGGATGTGCGGTTTCGCTGTCTAAACGAATTCAAACGGGCTACGGTTTCAGATTTTTCCACTCTGGGACCAGGTTTCAGAAAAGTGCGGTTTCGGGCAGTGCGTTTACAGGATTCGTTTGGACGCTCGGCCAAGACGAAGCAAAACCTCTGCGTTTAACCTAAAAAGCGTCTCCGTGTGGACAGGCCCTGAGTAACCTAAGCATATGATCCAACTAATTATCAAGAAACTGTTTTTGACTGAACCTGTTAAATTCTTGTGCTGCCGGTAACACTGAACGCAGCACTGAACAACACAACCATGCTTTAAAACAGTTTCTTGATAATTGGTTGGATTATACACAAAAATCAGGGAAGGGAAGAAAAAAGAGGAAAAAAAAACCAGCCAACAGCAATGAGGGGGCCAAGCAGTCCAGTAGGCCAGAGTTGCTATGGCAACTGGATGCTATTACATCAGACATAGCTGCAAGCACATAGCAAGTTTAATATCAAATAACCAAAGATTGCCTGAGATATAAGGTCACTTCCTGTTTGGTGACTTCACTACTGATTTCAATTGGCTGTGATAAGTGAATGCTTTTGAATAAGACTTCAAAAAGCAAGACATAAGGCTTAGTCTGAAGATCACCTATGCCAAGTTTCGTGACAAATGGACAAACTCTGTGACCCTTTCTGATGAAATCCAAGATGGCAGCCGGATCGATTATGTTGACATCACAAGTTGGCATGTGTCGGCCTAGGACATTCAACAGTATTACAGTAACAGATGTCAGCCTAATAGGAATAGCTGTGGGACAAGCATTGTGTTGGGGTGATGTCTAAATGCAGTGCCAAATTTACTGGACTGATAGATTGCTGTGATTCTTATGATTGTATTCACTGTGTGACTGGTTGTAGTGCTCACGTATATTTGCTGTGATCCTTTTGATTGTCTGCACCGTGTGATGGAAGATTGCTATTAACCAGACTGTTTCCTACCGAGGCTCTCAACTAACTCCTAATTGCTTGACGTGGACAATTATACCTATTATTACCCAGCCTATCCACGATCGCAACAGACAGCGAGGAGGAGTATAAAAAGAGGTGGTACAGCACTTACAGAACGAACGGCGGGGAAACGGACGGCACATCGGCCTTGGAGACGCAGCTAAATCCAATCAACGCTCACTATTTCCACCTAAAGGGACGTAAGTCTGCCTGCTTTTTTGCGTGGTTGAACTTGTTTGAATGACCCGCGGTGTCCTGATCCCTTGCCTCTTTGCTGTTCGAGGTGTGCTGGTTGCCGGTTCCGGGTTGCTGACGACGTCACTGGGAATTCCAGGGGAACCCCTATTGTCACACGGAGGCGCGGCCGATGACGTCATACACCGTAGTTCCTGACCAGGAAGTCAATTGAAAGCTATAGACTGTTTCTCCGTCTACCACACCCAGATCGTCTCAGCTTAAGCTTGAACTGTGAACTAGAGGTCTGCACTCCCGCGGTAGACCCGCTGGACCCGCGGGTCCCAACGTTTTGAAAGCTCTTTGCGGGAGTGGGCGGGATGAGAGAGGTGCATTCACGGGTGCGGGACAAACCGATGATTCACTGCACTCCCGCAAATTAAATATGTGCGTAAAATTAAATATGGAAATGATTAAAGTAGTGTTCATAACTAGTTCAGCAGGATGTTCTGTTAGGCAGCAATAAAAAACGGGGTTTAAGCATAACTGATGGATAGCAGGCCTATAGCCTATATTGTCGTTTACGTGGGTTCAATTTGTTCCTGCTGCTCATTGATCAACTCGAAATCGAAAGCATGACAGAGGAAGAGGGCACCAGACTAGGCCTACTTCAGTTGTTAGCCTACATTTAGAACCAAGAAACTGACATCTGGAGTCTTTCTCAGGTGTGTGTGCTCCTTTCGTGAGACAAAAGGAAAACTGAATAGGCTATCCCTCCTGCATGCGGGCTTTAGCGGGCGGGAGCGGGACATCATGTTAGAGATGCGGGCGGGAGCGGGACTAAAAATTATACATTAATGCGGGAGCGGGACAGAATATTGCTGGAGCGGGTGGGCGCAGTCCTCTACTGTGAACTTTAACTCACTACTTTTAACTAGTTTTAATCTTACAACTATTTATTAAAAATAAAGCAACTTGTATTTTTTATACTAAAATTTGTTGTGAGCCTCTGTGTCCTGGGCATTGGTAAAAGGCTATGGGGAGGAGTGTCTGAGCAAAAGTTACCAGTGACACAGAAGACGAACACTCAGTGCCAAGTAGTTCAAGAGGGAGGGCTACCAATTTACTAAATATACCAGCTCAGGGAACTGATGGTATGATCGGTACTCCTGCTTCACCTTTACTCATGCCATGGTTTTACAGTGCCCCCTGGCTCCCAAAGTTTAGTGGGGAGCGGCAACAATTTGGGGAATGGCAAGCCCAGGTGGAAGCTATGCTGCTTGCACAACCTCTCTCTGGCGAACAACAAGCCGACTTCTTGTTCAGCGCACTAGAAGGAGAAGCCAGACGTGAAGTGGCACTGCTGGACGAACATAGACGTGACACGGGCGAAAAACTTCTTGCAGCCTTACAGGAGTTGTATGGGGAGACCGCCAGCATAGCCCAAACACGTGCAGCGTTCTTCAAGTGTCGCCAGCGTCCTGAGGAGAAGGTGGGAGAGTTTATTCTTCGACTGCGAGAGTGCCATGCTAAGTGGTGACAGCTAGACAGAGAAGCTGCAGGAGACGAAGATGAAGCACTGTTGGACCAGTTTGTGCTTGGCTTGAAGTCTGGTGAGGTGCGAACCGAACTACAACGTCACCTGTGTTGACAACCCCGGCAAGGATTCAAGGCTTTGACTGCCGAAGCCCGCGCTTTAGAAGAGGAACTGAGCAGTGGAACTGCTACCACTACCCGGACAACACTGAATAGGGACAGGACGAGAGAAGAGGCACCCGGACAGGCCAAGAGGGAGCTAGAGGAGTGGAAAGAAGAACTGCGTCGGGAAATGTAGCAGGAGCTGTCCGAACAAGTAAAGGCCCTTGGGATACAACTAGCGGAACAGCTTTGTGGACACGCTAACTTTGCAACCAGTCATGAACCTACCAGAAGACCAGAGGATGACCTGAGGGCACAGACACAAGACTCTCCCTTGCTACTACCAGTCAGTTGGGTCCCAGTCGGGCATCACGGTGCCAGTGGGACTCACAGGGTCGACCAATCTGTTTGGATTGTGGAGAGGCTGGCCATATACAGAGACACTGCCCCAAGCGCCGACGTGCGGAGAGGGGTTTTCAGAAGCCCCCACCACAGAGGGCCAGCCGGTGGGGGTGGTGAGAGACTCTACTGACTCCTCTCTGCGGCCAGCGTTAATAGGTGAGTGTCCAGGGGTAGAAGTAGAGATGAATGGCCAGCTAATTCCGTGTCTGCTTGATACAGATTCACAGCCTTTTCCAACAGCGGTTAGGAGATGTGGGAATGGAAGTAGAGGGGGACTCCCGGTGGCTGTCATTGAAGGCTGCAAACGGACTTAAAATTCCTTATGTTGGCTATGCCCTGGTAGATATCAAGGTGGGTGGGGTACAGCTTCGAAATAAAGGGGTGTTTATTGTGAACGGTGACTGCCTAGGTGCAGAACGTGCAATTCTAGGGATGAATGTGATCGCTGACTGTTGGCAAGAACTCATGCATGGCCTTCACCCTGGAGAAGCAGCCTTTCAAGCCCAATTTCCACCTAAAGCAGAACGAGAGTGGGGCAAGGCATTTGCTATTTGCCGTCAAGCCAGTATTAGCCCCACACCACCATTCCAGGGTAATGTTAAGCTCCCAAGGGCAGAAGCTGTTGTGATTCCCGCAGAATCTGAAATATTGATGTGGGGGCGGACGAGTGAGGGTTCTCCATCCTCAGAACGGACCCTGCTGGTCGAACCACTGCCCCAGCAAGACACAGAATGGAGAGTTCCCATTCGTCTGTGTAATTCCCATCCATAACCCTTAGAGATTGCTCCTAGGACCACCATTGTGGGGCTTCAAGAAGTGTCGGCAGAGGATGTCCAGGCTCAACGCGTGCTGCAGCTACATTCCGAAGGTGCCGGGACAGTAGAGGTAATGATTAGGAGCATCAGCACCACCCAAACGGACTCTTCTTCGATTACAGTGGGTCCCAGTTAAAAATTGACACTTCATTCACGATCATGGTGAATGGTGAAATGTAAGTACAACTGCAGCCGCTTGGGGGCAGCATAGTCCGCTGTGGAGTTCCACGGTCGAACCAGACGGCGCATTCGACAGCAAGGGCTGTGATTGGCCGAGTTTTCAGTGCGTTTCTCTGTGTTTTTAGCAGCCCCTGCAACATGCTAGTCCACTGTAGCCTAAGCCTTGTACATAATGTTAAACATAGTTTTGGATTCAGTGGCAAGATTTCTTTATTGTACAGTGTCTGTCTCTCAGTAATGTCAGCTGGCAGTAGGCTACTTTGTCGGTAGTCATGAGAAGTTCGCTTGCTAACAGAACATAAATATGCTGCCCAGAAACCTTGTGAATAGTTCTGATTTTTTTTACTACACTAACGAGGTTGAAATATAGACTTTGCCTACAGCATCTCCTTAACAGTAATGTTAACAAAATGACAGCATTCATATGACAAAGAAAAACGAATTCGGTCACTCAAGACTGTGCCACAGCAACCAGTGTAGGCTACAGTCCTACCCAATAGGCCTACTCGAAGCAGATAGCGTTGTCTGACGGTCGAGTGGGTTAATGCACGTATTTCCAGAACAGGTCTGCAACTTTTAGGTAGTTCTGAGTTCGAATCTAGGCAGGAGCAGAGCCATATAAAGGCCTAGGCCTATTGTTATCATTTTTTGCAAGGTGTTGCTCCTGGCAATACTTGTTTATAAGACGTTTGGTGATTAATTGATAGCTGTTTTTGGGACACGTTAAACGTTCTTTATAATGAGCGCATCCGGGGAGTAAAACGACTGTTACGCGCTGTTACAACTGTAGGCTACAATGATTGCAATACAAAAATATGCGCGTGTTAGTTTAGTTAGTTTTGTGATGTTTTGCACTTTTGCCTCATGTGTTTTCAGGTTTGAGGGCTTTTTTGGCAAGATTGACCTTGGTTAGACTCTGCATATGTTATTTCTCCGTATGGAAAATAAAGTCAATTTTCGACACGTCTGTTATTAGTTCAATAACAAGTGTTGCTTGTTAAAACATGTGACTAGTGAAACTCAAATGATTTTAGAAATATTTAGCCAAAGCCAAAAAGTGTTAGAGAGAAGGAGAGACGCTGGTGCAGCTCAGATGTCTTCTTAATTTTCTTTATTCTTTAGTAAAAGGTGCAGAACATTATTAAACGTTGACTAACGTTTCGATGTTCGTTAGTCAAAAACATCGACACATCGAAATGTTAGTCAAAGTTTAATAATGTTCTGCACCTTTTACTGAAGAATAAAGAAAATTAAGAAGACATCTGAGCAGCACCGGCGTCTCTCCTCTCCAAAAGATCTGTCCTGGCCTGGTTGCAACGGATTGTGGCCAAACGACAGAAGCGCGGAGAACCCTCCTTTGTCTACCAAAAAGTGTTACTTTGTGCCCCGCGCTCCCCCACTGCTTGTGAAAGAAGGGGATGGGGGAGGGGGGCTTAACGTGAAAAAGCTTAATGTCACAAAACGGCAACGAGTCGTTTTAGGCTACAGGCCTTCATAATGGTAGGCTACAGGAAGTGGGGGGAGGGTATGGGATGACCAGAGCCGTCATCTATCGTCTTTCCAGGCACACAGCTCGTTATATAGCCTATCGACTGCCTTAACAGATAGGCTTTGCTCTTGGGTTTGGCCTTACAGCGAACTCAGCGAACTTGCTTGCAGTTTGTTAAATAAAGCGATGCAGATTACATTATTTATTTCTGATTAATTGCGTCTTTTGATGTAGGCCTATTTTGCAACATTTGCTTGTTAGGCTGGGCTACTGTCAATGTCCTGTACAGGTCAATGTTCAACAATTGCTGGTGTAGGCCTAGGCTATTAATCAATTAGGGACTGTTCGTTATTTATTCAATTAAGGGGCTACCGGAGGAGTTTTGGGAGCGTTAGTCAAAAAAGACGTGACCCTCCCTCGCCAGCAAGAATTTTTTCTATGACCCTCCAAAGTGATTGAGAAAAAACGCATGACCCTCCCCAGTCCCAACAATTTATTGATGCCTTAGGCTACTGGGTCAATTTGGGAGCTTGCATGCTACGACTCCTTCCTTGAAAAGGCTGTCGTTTGCACAATTTCACAAATAATCACCGGGACCGAAACAAACCTGTCAACTTTTCCCGGGTTTATCGCGTATTTTAACTTTTTCCTCACTGTCTTAGGAGGAGCTGCAGGGCCGTCGCAAGGGGATGCGAGGCCCTGTGCGAACTTGACAGATGCAAGGCCCTTTTCACTTACGTGCATGAAATCATGCGATAGCTTACTTTACACATAGCCAAGGCTACCGTCGGTGTATTTTAATAGTAGCCTAGTCTAATAAGCTACACCAGCTTGCCTTTAAGAGGGGAAATTCAATTGTATAGCCTATAACATTAGCTGAGTCACATAATTGGCCATATGGTGTTTATCATAGGCTACATCACGAAACCAAATAGTGTAACAAAGGCGAACACTTTAACAGGGGGAATTAATTGGGCATGAATCATTGTGCTGAACGGTATTTGTCAATGAGCAGAAACACACACGACATTCAAACTATTGATAAGATGTACTGGTCTGTATCTATAGGCTAACATTGGACAAATAAATGACACTGACTCGCCATATCCTGACTCAGGAAAAAAAAACATTTTCTTGCTTTGCCGCAAACTCAGCAATGAAATCATAGGCCAGTTTGCAGGTAGCCTAACGTCTTTTTCATAGAAGGGAGAGCCCAGTCTCTCCTGTGACATGGAGGTGCGCAAATAGTTTTTAATAGCCTGTTCAACTTCGAAAAGCTTCGTTCACCCGATGCCAGTCACTGATTGCATTTTCAAAGTTCGGAAAGCTTCATCTTTTTAAGTTTTAAGTGCAGTGGCCCCTATCTGCCCCCTTTGGAATTATATCTCGAGCCTATTATAAGGTCCAGTGCGTTATGTCCTGGGATTCGGATGTGCTCAAAAAGAAAAGAAAAAACACTTTTTTATAGATGGTTATGAGGAGCAATGTGAGAGAGAAATTTGATGATCATTGATCGTTGTTTTGGGACGTTAAGCCTTTTCCATAGGCGTCAGTGAAGGAGATTGAAGAATGACCATTTTTTTATACGAAAATATTTCTTAACTACAAAAACTCAGTGTCTAAAAACTCAGTGTCATTCAGACTCAACCCTCTTGTTGTTTTATTGTCTTTTTCGTTGTCGTTTGAACGTTGGCAAGCAGGCATGTTGCGGTTGCAATTTAAGTGAAATTTCTACAGTAGGCCTACAACATGCTGTTAGGCTGGGCTACTGTCAATGTACTTGTACAGGTAAATGTTCAACAATTGCTGGTGTACAGGTTATATAATCAATTAGCTAAATCATTTGTCCAGCTGTTTAAACATTTTTTCGTGCTACATTCAAACGCAAAAGGTGCTTTGATATATTTTTCGTTTGAACGTCGGCAAGCAGGCATGCTTTGGTTGCAATGAATGAGGATAATTGCTTTTTTTTGCATTATTTTGAATATGACTCACTCCAGTCTCAACAGCACATACTTTTTCCACACGCTAAGTTCTAACACACATAGGCCTATCCCCTCTCGCTTTCTCTCTCTCCATCCCTGCACACGGTGCTTTCTTAAAGGAGCTGCACCATTTTACAACAATTGCATCTACATTTTCATATTAGAATGTTTTGTCAAGTGTAAGCTTAAACTACCGTGATCAATTTAAGTTCCCGTGCCCCCGCTGCGTCATGGAAGCAGTAAGTCAGTCGCATCAAAAATAGTAGTGGCACCCAAGTGACACCTTGTGGTTGTTTGTGTCAACTGCAGTTTGTGCCATTTCTGCTGAGAAAATGGGGTGCGTGATTCATGAAGGAACCCGTCCAAACTTAACGGGGACCCACTGTATCTCCATTCCAGGTGAGGGCCTGACTGCTGACCAACAACAGCGGGCGACCGCCCTGATGGACCGGTGGGGAGCAGTGTTTGCCCAACATGAGGAAGATTTTGGACAGACGGGGGTCATCCAACATCAGATCCCAACTGGCACTGCACCGCCTAGCCGAGAACAGTACCTTCCTGTGCCACCCAGCCTGTACCCTGAGCTTCGTAGCCTATTAAAGAGCATGTTGGAGAGTGGGGGAATCCGGGAGAGTGCCAGCCCATGGGCTGCTCCCATTGTGCTGGTAAAAAAAAATGGCTCTTGGCGCTTTTGTGTGGATTATCGGAAACTCAATGCGGTGACTCACAGACATGCGTACCTCCTATCCCACATTGAAGAATCACTGATGTGTCTACAGAAGGCGGCTTAGTATTCCACACTGGACCTAGCCAGTGGTTATTGGCAGGTGGAGGTTGACCCAAGGGACAGGGAAAAGACATCTTTTACAAGTTTGACCGCATGACCTTTGGGTTATGCAATGCCCCTGCCACTTTCCAGCAGCTAATGCAATGGTGTCTGGGGGGAATGATAAATTATTCCTTATTTATTTAGACGATGTAATAGTCTACTCCCCAGATTTCGACAGCCACCTGCGGGACCTAGAGGGTGTATTCCGTCGTCTGCTGGAGATGGGGCTGAAGTTACAGCCCACGAAGTGCCGATTCTTCCAGCGACAAGTGACCTACCTGGGTCACGTGGTCAGTCAGGGGGGAGTTGCGATGGAGCAGTGGGAAGCCCCCAACACCATCCATCAGTTGCGTTCCTTCCTTGGTTTCATTGGGTATTAGATAGATAGATAGATAGATAGATAGATAGATAGATAGATAGATAGATAGATACTTTATTGATCCCCAGGGGATTACCGCTGATTTGTTCAAAATTTTGCAAAGATCGCTGCACTACTGTATCGCCTCGACTGTTGCAGGGGTGTACAAAGTTAGGGAAAAACGCCCCAATAGTGTGGACTAATGACTGTGAACAGGCTTTCCACCGATTGAAGAGTGCCCTGGTGAGTGCCCCAATTCTAGCCTATGCAGATTTCAGCCTTCCCTTTCGCCTGTACACTGATGCTAGCTTGGATGGGCTAGGGGCGGTATTGTCACAGGTGCAGGAAGGCAAAGAAAGGGTAATTGCATACGCTATCCGTAGTTTACACCCTACAGAAAGAAATTATCAGAATTATAGCTGCTTTAAATTAGAGCTGTTGGCCCTAAAATGGGCCATCACCGAGAAATTTAAAGATTATCTCTGGGGTGCCACCATTGAGGCGTACACTGAAAACAATCCTCTGGTCCACTTACAATCAGCAAGGCTTAGGGCTGTAGAGCAGCGATGGGTGTCCCAGTTGGCAAATTATAATTACACCCTACAATATCGACCAGGGAGGGTTAACCAGAATGTGGATGTTCTGTCCAGCTGCCAGCCTTGCTCCAGATATATAATAATACTGTACACCGAACAACAGGCTTGACCCCTCATTTTATAGTCTTTGGGCACCATGCACGCTTACCAGTAGACTAGGCCCATGGCATTACTGTGCAGGGGGATGTCCGCCCCACAAATGGCTGGGTCAGACACCAACATGAGATCTTGCAAAGGGTCTATCGCCTGGCTCAGAAACACACCCAGCGACAACAAGGACGGGATAAGGAGCGTTATGACTGACGGGCCCGAGCACTAGACCTCCTTCCAGGTGAGCGTGTGTTGCTACACTTCCGGATGTGAGCCCAAGGCAAGCTGGGATCCCATTGGCTCCCCACACCCTTCTCTATGGTGGAAAGAATAGACCCTGACCGACCTGTGTATATCATTAGGCCGGAGGGGAGAGAGGGACCTACCAGAACAGCGCACCGCAATAACTTAAAACCCTGCCCGGTGACATTCCCCCAGGAGCCACCAACAGAACAGCGAAGATCTCTACAGCAGGTCCCTGTCCAACCTAACTCGAACAGAGGGCAGAGGAGGACCTATTGGCCATTAACCTTATATGCCCGACGTCATGTGCCCCCAAGAGAACCTGAGCTTCTGGAAGTTCCTGTGGAGGCCTCTCCAAGCAGAATGGACAGTCCCACGCAGGATCTACCAACCCGTGCTGATCCTGCGCCGTCCAGACCCCAGGTTGCTGCCACCCTCTATGGTCCTAACGATTCAGAGCCTTTGCGTCGCTCGGTACGCACTATTCAAAGTAATAAACCAGACCGGTATAGTCCATGATAGTCAGGACGACTATGCTTAAAGTAGGGGGGAAATGTCAGCCTAACAGGAATAGCTGTGGGACAAGCATTGTGTTGGGGTGATGTCTAATTGCAGTGCTCACATTTACTGGACTGATAGATTGCTGTGATTCTTATGATTATATTCACTGTGTGACTGGTTGTAGTGCTCACGTATATTTGCTGTGATCCTTTTGATTGTCTGCACCGTGTGATGGAAGATTGCTATTAACCAGACTGTTTCCTACCGAGGCTCTCAACTAACTCTTAATTGCTTGACGTGGACAATTATACCTATTATTACCCAGCCTATCCACGATCGCAACAGACAGCGAGGAGGAGTATAAAAAGAGGTGGTACAGCACTTACAGAACGAACGGCGGGGAGACGGACGGCACATCGGCCTTGGAGACGCAGCTAAATCCAATCAACGCTCACTATTTCCACCTAAAGGGACGTAAGTCTGCCTGCTCGCGTGGTTGAACTTGTTTGAATGACCCGCGGTGTCCTGATCCCTTGCCTCTTTGCTGTTCGAGGTGTGCTGGTTGCCGGTTCCGGGTTGCTGACGACGTCACTGGGAATTCCAGGGGAACCCCTATTGTCACACGGAGACGCGGCCGATGACGTCATACACCGTAGTTCCTGACCAGGAAGTCAATTGAAAGCTATAGACTGTTTCTCCGTCTACCACACCCAGATCGTCTCAGCTTAAGCTTGAACTGTGAACTAGAGGTCTGCACTCCCGCGGTAGACCCGCTGGACCCGCGGGTCCCAACGCAAAAGAGTGCGGCGCGGGACAACTTTTGAAAGCTCTTTGCGGGAGTGGGCGGGATGAGAGAGGTGCATTCACGGGTGCGGGACAAACCGATGATTCACTGCACTCCCGCAAATTAAATATGTGCGTAAAATTAAATATGGAAATGATTAAAGTAGTGTTCATAACTAGTTCAGCAGGATGTTCTGTTAGGCAGCATTAAAAAACGGGGTTTAAGCATAACTGATGGATAGCAGGACTCCCTTGCTACTACCAGTCAGTTGGGTCCCAGTCGGGCATCACGGTGCCAGTGGGACTCACAGGGTCGACCAATCTGTTTGGATTGTGGAGAGGCTGGCCATATACAGAGACACTGCCCCAAGCGCCGACGTGCGGAGAGGGGTTTTCAGAAGCCCCCACCACAGAGGGCCAGCCGGTGGGGGTGGTGAGAGACTCTACTGACTCCTCTCTGCGGCCAGCGTTAATAGGTGAGTGTCCAGGGGTAGAAGTAGAGATGAATGGCCAGCTAATTCCGTGTCTGCTTGATACAGATTCACAGCCTTTTCCAACAGCGGTTAGGAGATGTGGGAATGGAAGTAGAGGGGGACTCCCGGTGGCTGTCATTGAAGGCTGCAAACGGACTTAAAATTCCTTATGTTGGCTATGCCCTGGTAGATATCAAGGTGGGTGGGGTACAGCTTCGAAATAAAGGGGTGTTTATTGTGAACGGTGACTGCCTAGGTGCAGAACGTGCAATTCTAGGGATGAATGTGATCGCTGACTGTTGGCAAGAACTCATGCATGGCCTTCACCCTGGAGAAGCAGCCTTTCGAGCCCAATTTCCACCTAAAGCAGAACGAGAGTGGGGCAAGGCATTTGCTATTTGCCGTCAAGCCAGTATTAGCCCCACACCACCATTCCAGGGTAATGTTAAGCTCCCAAGGGCAGAAGCTGTTGTGATTCCCGCAGAATCTGAAATATTGATGTGGGGGCGGACGAGTGAGGGTTCTCCATCCTCAGAACGGACCCTGCTGGTCGAACCACTGCCCCAGCAAGACACAGAATGGAGAGTTCCCATTCGTCTGTGTAATTCCCATCCATAACCCTTAGAGATTGCTCCTAGGACCACCATTGTGGGGCTTCAAGAAGTGTCGGCAGAGGATGTCCAGGCTCAACGCGTGCTGCAGCTACATTCCGAAGGTGCCGGGACAGTAGAGGTAATGATTAGGAGCATCAGCACCACCCAAACGGACTCTTCTTCGATTACAGTGGGTCCCAGTTAAAAATTGACACTTCATTCACGATCATGGTGAATGGTGAAATGTAAGTACAACTGCAGCCGCTTGGGGGCAGCATAGTCCGCTGTGGAGTTCCACGGTCGAACCAGACGGCGCATTCGACAGCAAGGGCTGTGATTGGCCGAGTTTTCAGTGCGTTTCTCTGTGTTTTTAGCAGCCCCTGCAACATGCTAGTCCACTGTAGCCTAAGCCTTGTACATAATGTTAAACATAGTTTTGGATTCAGTGGCAAGATTTCTTTATTGTACAGTGTCTGTCTCTCAGTAATGTCAGCTGGCAGTAGGCTACTTTGTCGGTAGTCATGAGAAGTTCGCTTGCTAACAGAACATAAATATGCTGCCCAGAAACCTTGTGAATAGTTCTGATTTTTTTTACTACACTAACGAGGTTGAAATATAGACTTTGCCTACAGCATCTCCTTAACAGTAATGTTAACAAAATGACAGCATTCATATGACAAAGAAAAACGAATTCGGTCACTCAAGACTGTGCCACAGCAACCAGTGTAGGCTACAGTCCTACCCAATAGGCCTACTCGAAGCAGATAGCGTTGTCTGACGGTCGAGTGGGTTAATGCACGTATTTCCAGAACAGGTCTGCAACTTTTAGGTAGTTCTGAGTTCGAATCTAGGCAGGAGCAGAGCCATATAAAGGCCTAGGCCTATTGTTATCATTTTTTGCAAGGTGTTGCTCCTGGCAATACTTGTTTATAAGACGTTTGGTGATTAATTGATAGCTGTTTTTGGGACACGTTAAACGTTCTTTATAATGAGCGCATCCGGGGAGTAAAACGACTGTTACGCGCTGTTACAACTGTAGGCTACAATGATTGCAATACAAAAATATGCGCGTGTTAGTTTAGTTAGTTTTGTGATGTTTTGCACTTTTGCCTCATGTGTTTTCAGGTTTGAGGGCTTTTTTGGCAAGATTGACCTTGGTTAGACTCTGCATATGTTATTTCTCCGTATGGAAAATAAAGTCAATTTTCGACACGTCTGTTATTAGTTCAATAACAAGTGTTGCTTGTTAAAACATGTGACTAGTGAAACTCAAATGATTTTAGAAATATTTAGCCAAAGCCAAAAAGTGTTAGAGAGAAGGAGAGACGCTGGTGCAGCTCAGATGTCTTCTTAATTTTCTTTATTCTTTAGTAAAAGGTGCAGAACATTATTAAACGTTGACTAACGTTTCGATGTTCGTTAGTCAAAAACATCGACACATCGAAATGTTAGTCAAAGTTTAATAATGTTCTGCACGAACATTTGAAGAATAAAGAAAATTAAGAAGACATCTGAGCAGCACCGGCGTCTCTCCTCTCCAAAAGATCTGTCCTGGCCTGGTTGCAACGGATTGTGGCCAAACGACAGAAGCGCGGAGAACCCTCCTTTGTCTACCAAAAAGTGTTACTTTGTGCCCCGCGCTCCCCCACTGCTTGTGAAAGAAGGGGATGGGGGAGGGGGGCTTAACGTGAAAAAGCTTAATGTCACAAAACGGCAACGAGTCGTTTTAGGCTACAGGCCTTCATAATGGTAGGCTACAGGAAGTGGGGGGAGGGTATGGGATGACCAGAGCCGTCATCTATCGTCTTTCCAGGCACACAGCTCGTTATATAGCCTATCGACTGCCTTAACAGATAGGCTTTGCTCTTGGGTTTGGCCTTACAGCGAACTCAGCGAACTTGCTTGCAGTTTGTTAAATAAAGCGATGCAGATTACATTATTTATTTCTGATTAATTGCGTCTTTTGATGTAGGCCTATTTTGCAACATTTGCTTGTTAGGCTGGGCTACTGTCAATGTCCTGTACAGGTCAATGTTCAACAATTGCTGGTGTAGGCCTAGGCTATTAATCAATTAGGGACTGTTCGTTATTTATTCAATTAAGGGGCTACCGGAGGAGTTTTGGGAGCGTTAGTCAAAAAAGACGTGACCCTCCCTCGCCAGCAAGAATTTTTTCTATGACCCTCCAAAGTGATTGAGAAAAAACGCATGACCCTCCCCAGTCCCAACAATTTATTGATGCCTTAGGCTACTGGGTCAATTTGGGAGCTTGCATGCTACGACTCCTTCCTTGAAAAGGCTGTCGTTTGCACAATTTCACAAATAATCACCGGGACCGAAACAAACCTGTCAACTTTTCCCGGGTTTATCGCGTATTTTAACTTTTTCCTCACTGTCTTAGGAGGAGCTGCAGGGCCGTCGCAAGGGGATGCGAGGCCCTGTGCGAACTTGACAGATGCAAGGCCCTTTTCACTTACGTGCATGAAATCATGCGATAGCTTACTTTACACATAGCCAAGGCTACCGTCGGTGTATTTTAATAGTAGCCTAGTCTAATAAGCTACACCAGCTTGCCTTTAAGAGGGGAAATTCAATTGTATAGCCTATAACATTAGCTGAGTCACATAATTGGCCATATGGTGTTTATCATAGGCTACATCACGAAACCAAATAGTGTAACAAAGGCGAACACTTTAACAGGGGGAATTAATTGGGCATGAATCATTGTGCTGAACGGTATTTGTCAATGAGCAGAAACACACACGACATTCAAACTATTGATAAGATGTACTGGTCTGTATCTATAGGCTAACATTGGACAAATAAATGACACTGACTCGCCATATCCTGACTCAGGAAAAAAAAACATTTTCTTGCTTTGCCGCAAACTCAGCAATGAAATCATAGGCCAGTTTGCAGGTAGCCTAACGTCTTTTTCATAGAAGGGAGAGCCCAGTCTCTCCTGTGACATGGAGGTGCGCAAATAGTTTTTAATAGCCTGTTCAACTTCGAAAAGCTTCGTTCACCCGATGCCAGTCACTGATTGCATTTTCAAAGTTCGGAAAGCTTCATCTTTTTAAGTTTTAAGTGCAGTGGCCCCTATCTGCCCCCTTTGGAATTATATCTCGAGCCTATTATAAGGTCCAGTGCGTTATGTCCTGGGATTCGGATGTGCTCAAAAAGAAAAGAAAAAACACTTTTTTATAGATGGTTATGAGGAGCAATGTGAGAGAGAAATTTGATGATCATTGATCGTTGTTTTGGGACGTTAAGCCTTTTCCATAGGCGTCAGTGAAGGAGATTGAAGAATGACCATTTTTTTATACGAAAATATTTCTTAACTACAAAAACTCAGTGTCTAAAAACTCAGTGTCATTCAGACTCAACCCTCTTGTTGTTTTATTGTCTTTTTCGTTGTCGTTTGAACGTTGGCAAGCAGGCATGTTGCGGTTGCAATTTAAGTGAAATTTCTACAGTAGGCCTACAACATGCTGTTAGGCTGGGCTACTGTCAATGTACTTGTACAGGTAAATGTTCAACAATTGCTGGTGTACAGGTTATATAATCAATTAGCTAAATCATTTGTCCAGCTGTTTAAACATTTTTTCGTGCTACATTCAAACGCAAAAGGTGCTTTGATATATTTTTCGTTTGAACGTCGGCAAGCAGGCATGCTTTGGTTGCAATGAATGAGGATAATTGCTTTTTTTTGCATTATTTTGAATATGACTCACTCCAGTCTCAACAGCACATACTTTTTCCACACGCTAAGTTCTAACACACATAGGCCTATCCCCTCTCGCTTTCTCTCTCTCCATCCCTGCACACGGTGCTTTCTTAAAGGAGCTGCACCATTTTACAACAATTGCATCTACATTTTCATATTAGAATGTTTTGTCAAGTGTAAGCTTAAACTACCGTGATCAATTTAAGTTCCCGTGCCCCCGCTGCGTCATGGAAGCAGTAAGTCAGTCGCATCAAAAATAGTAGTGGCACCCAAGTGACACCTTGTGGTTGTTTGTGTCAACTGCAGTTTGTGCCATTTCTGCTGAGAAAATGGGGTGCGTGATTCATGAAGGAACCCGTCCAAACTTAACGGGGACCCACTGTATCTCCATTCCAGGTGAGGGCCTGACTGCTGACCAACAACAGCGGGCGACCGCCCTGATGGACCGGTGGGGAGCAGTGTTTGCCCAACATGAGGAAGATTTTGGACAGACGGGGGTCATCCAACATCAGATCCCAACTGGCACTGCACCGCCTAGCCGAGAACAGTACCTTCCTGTGCCACCCAGCCTGTACCCTGAGCTTCGTAGCCTATTAAAGAGCATGTTGGAGAGTGGGGGAATCCGGGAGAGTGCCAGCCCATGGGCTGCTCCCATTGTGCTGGTAAAAAAAAATGGCTCTTGGCGCTTTTGTGTGGATTATCGGAAACTCAATGCGGTGACTCACAGACATGCGTACCTCCTATCCCACATTGAAGAATCACTGATGTGTCTACAGAAGGCGGCTTAGTATTCCACACTGGACCTAGCCAGTGGTTATTGGCAGGTGGAGGTTGACCCAAGGGACAGGGAAAAGACATCTTTTACAAGTTTGACCGCATGACCTTTGGGTTATGCAATGCCCCTGCCACTTTCCAGCAGCTAATGCAATGGTGTCTGGGGGGAATGATAAATTATTCCTTATTTATTTAGACGATGTAATAGTCTACTCCCCAGATTTCGACAGCCACCTGCGGGACCTAGAGGGTGTATTCCGTCGTCTGCTGGAGATGGGGCTGAAGTTACAGCCCACGAAGTGCCGATTCTTCCAGCGACAAGTGACCTACCTGGGTCACGTGGTCAGTCAGGGGGGAGTTGCGATGGAGCAGTGGGAAGCCCCCAACACCATCCATCAGTTGCGTTCCTTCCTTGGTTTCATTGGGTATTAGATAGATAGATAGATAGATAGATAGATAGATAGATAGATAGATAGATAGATACTTTATTGATCCCCAGGGGATTACCGCTGATTTGTTCAAAATTTTGCAAAGATCGCTGCACTACTGTATCGCCTCGACTGTTGCAGGGGTGTACAAAGTTAGGGAAAAACGCCCCAATAGTGTGGACTAATGACTGTGAACAGGCTTTCCACCGATTGAAGAGTGCCCTGGTGAGTGCCCCAATTCTAGCCTATGCAGATTTCAGCCTTCCCTTTCGCCTGTACACTGATGCTAGCTTGGATGGGCTAGGGGCGGTATTGTCACAGGAGCAGGAAGGCAAAGAAAGGGTAATTGCATACGCTAGCCGTAGTTTACACCCTACAGAAAGAAATTATCAGAATTATAGCTGCTTTAAATTAGAGCTGTTGGCCCTAAAATGGGCCATCACCGAGAAATTTAAAGATTATCTCTGGGGTGCCACCATTGAGGCGTACACTGAAAACAATCCTCTGGTCCACTTACAATCAGCAAGGCTTAGGGCTGTAGAGCAGCGATGGGTGTCCCAGTTGGCAAATTATAATTACACCCTACAATATCGACCAGGGAGGGTTAACCAGAATGTGGATGTTCTGTCCAGCTGCCAGCCTTGCTCCAGATATATAATAATACTGTACACCGAACAACAGGCTTGACCCCTCATTTTATAGTCTTTGGGCACCATGCACGCTTACCAGTAGACTAGGCCCATGGCATTACTGTGCAGGGGGATGTCCGCCCCACAAATGGCTGGGTCAGACACCAACATGAGATCTTGCAAAGGGTCTATCGCCTGGCTCAGAAACACACCCAGCGACAACAAGGACGGGATAAGGAGCGTTATGACTGACGGGCCCGAGCACTAGACCTCCTTCCAGGTGAGCGTGTGTTGCTACACTTCCGGATGTGAGCCCAAGGCAAGCTGGGATCCCATTGGCTCCCCACACCCTTCTCTATGGTGGAAAGAATAGACCCTGACCGACCTGTGTATATCATTAGGCCGGAGGGGAGAGAGGGACCTACCAGAACAGCGCACCGCAATAACTTAAAACCCTGCCCGGTGACATTCCCCCAGGAGCCACCAACAGAACAGCGAAGATCTCTACAGCAGGTCCCTGTCCAACCTAACTCGAACAGAGGGCAGAGGAGGACCTATTGGCCATTAACCTTATATGCCCGACGTCATGTGCCCCCAAGAGAACCTGAGCTTCTGGAAGTTCCTGTGGAGGCCTCTCCAAACAGAATGGACAGTCCCACGCAGGATCTACCAACCCGTGCTGATCCTGCGCCGTCCAGACCCCAGGTTGCTGCCACCCTCTATGGTCCTAACGATTCAGAGCCTTTGCGTCGCTCGGTACGCACTATTCAAAGTAATAAACCAGACCGGTATAGTCCATGATAGTCAGGACGACTATGCTTAAAGTAGGGGGGAAATGTCAGCCTAACAGGAATAGCTGTGGGACAAGCATTGTGTTGGGGTGATGTCTAATTGCAGTGCTCACATTTACTGGACTGATAGATTGCTGTGATTCTTATGATTATATTCACTGTGTGACTGGTTGTAGTGCTCACGTATATTTGCTGTGATCCTTTTGATTGTCTGCACCATGTGATGGAAGATTGCTATTACCCAGACTGTTTCCTACCGAGGCTCTCAACTAACTCTTAATTGCTTGACGTGGACAATTATACTGACTATTATTACCCAGCCTATCCACGATCGCAACAGACAGCGAGGAGGAGTATAAAAAGAGGTGGTACAGCACTTACAGAACAAACGGCGGGGAGACGGACGGCACATCGGCCTTGGAGACGCAGCTAAATCCAAGGGGGAAGACGCGAATTACGGACGAGCCAACTACCTGGGCCACGAAGATCCGATTCCAAACAGCAATCAACGCTCACTATATCCACCTAAAGGGACGTAAGTCTGCCTGCTCGCGTGGTTGAACTTGTTTGAATGACCCGCGGTGTCCTGATCCCTTGCCTCTTTGCTGTTCGAGGTGTGCTGGTTGCCGGTTCCGGGTTGCTGACGACGTCACTGGGAATTCCGGGGGAACCCCTATCGTCACACGGAGGCGCGGCCGATGACGTCACACACCGTAGTTCCTGACCGGGAAGTCAATTGAAAGCTAGAGACTGTTTCTCCGTCTACCACACCCAGATCGTCTCAGCTTAAGCTTGAACTGTGAACTTTAACTCACTACTTTTAACTAGTTTTAATCTTACAACTATTTATTAAAAATAAAGCAACTTGTATTTTTTATACTAAAATTTGTTGTGAGCTTGTGTGTCCTGGGCATTGGTAAAAGGTTATGGGGAGGAGTGTCTGAGCAAAAGTTACCAGTTATACGGCCATAAGGCGGACACATACACCACTAGTACGTTTTAATTCCAAACACATCAACAGTTAAAAGCCAACATGCATGTGTACCAATTACACTGCCACCTACAGTCTTCTGTTTGGTGTTTCGCTATCGCTATTTAGCGAAAAAAAAAAAAAAGCGCTATTTCAATTGGCTGTGACGGATGAATGCTTTTGAATAAGGCTTCAAAAAGCAAGGCTGATGATGAACATGCACTCTGAGGTTAATGTCCACCCATAAATGTCTGGTGATGTCACTTCTGCTACACACTCTGTGCAAATAGTAGGGGAAAATTGTAAAAATCCATCCAATAGTCATTTTAGTGTGTGTGTGTGTGTGTCCATAAGACTTTGGTTTATCTCTTTAGTTATTTAGATACATATGTGTATTGAAACTAAATATCAACATTAACTGCATTGACTTGACTCAACATGAAGAAACAACACATGATAGAAACCTCTAGCTGTTGTAAGTGTTCAATTAAAGAAATATGAGCCTGGGAGCAGGCAGTGCCACGGAGGAATAAATCACTAGCCCTGCTGCATACTAATCTGGCTCGCATGTTGCTCAGCAAATTAAAACAGCTTGCTTAACTGACACCTTAGGCCATCTACCTCAGAAGTGCTTGGAGACTACTCCCTCGACTCCACCAGGGTCAATCACTCATGCCATTCACATGAAATTACACATTCCACCCGGGCATGTAAACATCGTTCAGTTCAATAGAAAGATATGGACGCTCTGGCTATTAAAAGGTTTTGTGGAGAATTGGATATACTGTCTTCACCACTCTGATGATTATCATTGATTTCCTTTTTTTCTGCAATGGAGTCATTGTGAAAGTAAACAGAGTAAATCATAAAAGCCCATATGGGCCATGACAGACCAGAATAATGTTTATTGCGGTTTCCAAGACAAGGAAATCTATGAGACTTTGATCTAACTACTGGGCCTATTTAAAACCATTTATATGATTTGGCGTAGCATACCATTCCACTCTCTATTACTTCACATGGTATACCAAAGAGAGAAAAAAAAATCATAAAACTGTAAACATCCTGTCGGAAGCCATTACACTAACAAGTGCCAATCATGCACCACACACAGTTTGTATTGCATCAGGATACATCAGGCTGGATATGACAAATATTTGTCTAAAAAGTCACGGGTATTACAGATGAACAACAAATTATGCATTTGCGCTCTGTGTCTGTCATAGGGCACTAATGCTGCTTTGGAGTGGAGCAGATTCTCACCGCCTGCAGGCCCCCAAAGCCGTCCACAGTGCTGGAGTTGCCATGACAAATAAACATGGCAGAGTGAGTTTAAACCCCCCCACACACACACACACACACAGTGAATTCACCTGCCTCTCAAGAGCGAGGCCAACATGGCGCTAAATGCAAAAATAAACTCCATCAACAGGGAGGCGATGTCCCTGACCTGCTGGCGACCTTTCATTAGAAGTGTTTATTTAAATGTGCGAGGAGAAGAGGCTAAGTGGCTTGTTTCCCAGCTCTCCCTTTTTGTTAGCATTTCACACCAGGACTACTGCTTACCTTCCCACCCTACCCTGCCGTGCCTCTCTTTAAGCCCAAATTGGCTCATTAATCGAGCATCAGCTTTGAAAAGAGACCAGAAATAACTTGTCCAGACCCCCTACCCCCCATCACACCACACGGGCACACACAGACATACACCATCACCAACTGCCAATGACTATCCCATTAATAGAAACTCTCCCTAGTGAAATCTCAGATGATCTTATTTTTATATATAATATTTTATTTATTTATTTACAGCCAGTGCCCAGTTTGCAATTAGATCAAACTAAACTTGAGCTGTCTTGTTAGCTGTGACTTTCTCAACTTATCCTCAAGTGACAAAGATAGCACAGGCGTGGTGCAAAACACCATTTTACCCTCACTGCAACAAAACACCTCTGTGAAGGCCTCTGTGTTGTGCTTTTGGTAGCAGTACTCAGAAGGCACAAAATGTAATTTGCTGCCTCTGACATTATAACAAGGCAGAAGATGGCAGCCATGTTTGTTGTTGTACATTTATTTATTAAATATTACATATTCTTCTACAATCGTTTGAGCTGAGCTAGACTGTGGGAGCAGGACACAAAACCACAGTCCATGACACAGAGTGCCTGGCAGATCAGTCCATGACACAGAGTGCCTGGCAGATCTTTCATTTGGTGGCGAGTGCTCCCCACTTTGGCTTTACAAAGCAGGGATCGCTGAGCTGTATTAATGGCATACTGCCCTCTGTGCACACACACACACACATACGCGTATGCACGTACACACACACACACACTCATATGCACGCACGCGCACACATACACACACACACACACACACACGTGTACGCACACACACACACATATTCTCTTCCTCTCTCACACACACACACTCACACAAATGTTCTCTCTTTTTTACACACACACACACATTCTCTCTCTCTCACACACACACACACACACACACACACACACACACACAGGATAGCACCCTATTATAAAAGACTGTGCCTGCTGTTAGAAGGAGCGAGCTGAAGGACTGTGGGAATGGAACTATAATAATATAGATCTACCATACACCGGCCGGACTAATCTGCCAATTTAAGCCTCAACGAGCCAAAGGGAAGCAATCCAGAAGATTGATTTCAAATGCATGCAGCCTCTTCTCCTCTTCTTCACAGACTTGGAAATAAACTGCTGTGTGTGTGTGTGTTTCTGTTAGTATTTTTTTTCATTATTATTATAGCAGACTTGAACGAGTTGCTAGAGGGTGAGCACATCAATTCAGCAGCATGGCTGACTCTGATCTGAGCAGAATCGAAGCGCTTCTTTTTTTTGTGTGTGTGGGGGGAGCAAGAATATTGGGGACGGCGAAGAAGAGGAGAAGAGCGTAGCAGAGCGCTGAGGATGTGAGGTTAAGCAGACAAGAAAGTAGAGAAGAGGGTCTGTGCTGGCCTTCAGGCCACTCCATTGATCCTGTCACTCAGGGAAGAAGCAGCTGCTTGGTCCATGTGTGTGCATGTGTGCGTGTGTGTGTGTGAGTGGGTTAGAGAGAGTTCCACGACTGAGTCAGCATGTCAGTGCATTTGATCTGAGACGCTCACAATCTTGGTTGCAGCGGAGTTTAATGAAGGCCACATATTATATATATATCTATATATATAAATATATAAATAATATACCCATCCTCCAACTGTAGTTGTTTCAGAACAAACTAAAACAAACTGTATCAGAAAAGCATTCACAGTTGTCGGCCTCCCAGTGCAGTGTGCCACAGCCTTCGTGTCGATTCATTTCAGGTCACAAGACCCCTCATTTAGGTCACATGTGGGGGGGGGGGGGGGTGTACGTGCTCTGGGTCGCCGTGAGCTAAAGCTAGAGAATGGGTAGTAGGCCAAGTGTTAGGGTGCGGTGGAGACAGCGTCTGTGTGGGTTTGGGTGCATGCCTGTGTGTTTGGCGGGGACACGAGAGGGCCAGAGAGAACAATGTGACATTGTTGAATCTCTCGGGAGCCCAGGGTGGAGGTTTACAGAGATGGGAGGTTAACAGGAGGGCCAGGGTGAGAGTGTAGAGTACAGACAAATGCTTTTCTATGTGTGTGTGTTTGTTGTTTGTTTCTCTCTCCCACACACACGCAGTCATATGGTCATATGGTCCATACACAGACACACACATACTTTCTGTCCCGGTCATCTACACACACTCTCTCTATTTCATTGTAAATACTCACCCATCATGGTCCATCAGGCACACTTCCTCTCTTCGCATTTTTCTGCTTGTCAGTGGTGCCCTGAGGGAGTGGAAGGTGGGCAGTCTTTCTCTGTCGCTCAGGTCAATACTAATACCGTCCTGCAGGCCAGCCACGGAAGCCTCACAGCGGAATGGGACACAGCTGTTCAGGCACCCCACTGAGCTGGTCGCTCCGACTTCCCAGTGCCTGTGGCCCTCTGGCAACATGAACAGGACAGAAGCCCTTCTCTGTTTATTCACTCTCAACAGTGTGTGTGTGTGTGTGTGTGAGTGAGAGAGAGAGCGAGAGAGCGAGCAAGCGAGAATGTGGGATCCACGGGTATGCATGGGCTGATAAGATATACTGTACAGGATGTGATGTTATCTGAGCTGGTGGTGAGGATTGGATACATGCATGTTTGGTTCTCTTACACTTTCCTCTGCATGCTTTTCTACTGAGTGCAGGTTAAATATATAAAATATAATATATATATATATATATATTTCCATTTGATTGTGTACAAATACAGTATCTTTATGTATGTCTTCATTTATAGTAGCCTATGAGCCTTGTGATCATATTTGGCATGGCTGGGGCACCACAGAACTTAATCCTGTGCCAGAGTGTTACAGTCGAGAGAACACAGGGTGGTATGGCAAACCTACCCCACATAAGACCGCATGCAGTGTGTGTGTGTTGAAGGGGGCATGTTCAGATTTAAAAAGCACCATACTAAACTCAAACAAGTCAACAGAAAGCCACTGAGAGAATATATACTCAAAAATAACTGCATCAAAAGAGGGACATGCACATGGTCTGTCCCACTGGCTCATTCATTCCTAATGGGCCGTCTGACTGGACGGGACGGTCATGTTTCCCCCACAGTACTACACACAGCTTCTGCACTGTTCTGTGCCAAGCCTTTCGCACTGCTTTCCCCCCTAGGCCTGCTGGAGAAGGATGTGTGTTTTGGCTGTGATTCAGAAGAAGTCAAGCTCCAAATAGAAGCAGGTGCGTGTTGTGTGTGCGCGCACACACACACACACACACACACACACACACACACACACACACACACACACACACACAAATGAATCTCATACAACAGTATGGCTTGTATATATAGATATAATATATATAGAGAGATATACTTTCATATATTTTCAGGATTTCAACAAGTTGTAAACACCACTTTCGCAGGAAAGGCACAGTAAAGCCAGACTCAGCTGTACTCTCAAAACAAACCGATGGTACAAAAAGCCATTAAATTAGAATTCACATGAAATCTCCTCTGCTCATTTCCCAGGGTGAGTCTGAGATCAACTCAGTAGGGGGGGAAACCAAACTCAATATGCAAAGAATGGAAGCATCACATTGAACAAAGGAGAAATAAAACTAAATGCAAAGACTTTAGCTTAGCTGAACATACGTGAAAGAAATATTCTTTTTTTCCCTTAACCTAACAGAAAGATATCCTGTAAAACACATTTCAATGAGGGTTTCTGAATGAGCTTCAATGGGGCAACCTTACAAGAACATAAACACAGCAGTACAAATGTCACATTCTAAACTCAAACATTAGGGGGACCTGAGGTGTAACTCAAATCACTACTGGTCCAGCATGTTTACCATTCTGTCTCCAAGTAAGCACGGGGAGAGTAACAGATGGTCTACTCACCAAGAGAATTATGAAATATTCCCTTTAAACATCATTCACTGACACAAACAAAAACAAGTATGTGTGGATGGGATGGGATGGAGTGGTATTCTTTGGTAGTCAGTGGATGTCCATTCTTGCACACCTGGTGGTTCTCAGGGGTCGGTGCAGTTCTGCTGTGTACATGTCATTAGGTACCCTTGACATTTGGAGTGCCAGAGCATGTAAACCGCTATTACATACACCGCATGATACAGCAAACAGGCAGAATGAAAAAGCCAGAAAGACTGGCTTCAGAGGTCGAGCCAACTTCCCACAATACACCACACAACACACACACAAAGCCCAGAGATTTAAAATATTAATACCAAATGGGCATTGTGTTCACGAGTAGCCTTGACTGATGGATTTGTGTGTGTGTGTGTGTGTGTGCGCGCGCGTCTGTGTGGGATTGTCTGTCATACTAGAACTACCCCGTGCTGTCCTATAGACCTGTGTCACAAGCGTCACAAGCCCCCAGCATGCACCCTCCCACATATCGATCGCTGCATCCATCACACACACACAGCTGTCGGGTCTGTTGTCCTTCTGACCGGCCTTTATCACCGCACATCCCCTTCCCACCAACCGGCGCACGGGACGTCGCCCCGTTTATAATTATCTCTGATGAGAAGCACAGAGCGCCCATGCCCACACCCACGGTGATCAGTTCAGTCTGATAGAGAGGCGGTGGGGGGAAAGCCAAAGCAGGAAAGGGAGGATTAGTCCACCACCCCCCCCCCATCCTCCCCCAACCCCTCGCCCCCCTGTACTACCTCAGCCCACTGTTGCTGGGCTGTGTGTGCTGCGTGAGGTAATCGCGGAGGTCCTTGGCGGCCTGGAAGCGGCCGTACTGTCTGGTGGGTTTGGCGCACTCGTCCAGCAGGGCTTCCAGGACCCCGCTGCTGACCACGTCGGCCGGGGGGTCGTGTAGGAGGCCGCCCGTGGCCCCGCGCCAGGTGGCGTGGCGCGAGAGCAGGTTCTGGCACACGGCGTAGTAGTTGTGGTCCACGGTGACCCGTGAGCACAGGATGTCCTTGGAGAAGGAGAGGCAGGTCTCTTTGTCGCATTCTTCAGCGCGACTTTCATACCAGACGTCGTAATTCTCTGGTTTATCTGCATACAGAGAAAGGGAGAGAGGAAGAGACCATGATGTGTTATTGTTTTTGATAAAATCCAGTCTTTTCAAATGACTTACTGTAGGCCACATCCAGTGTTATTGTGTAACAATTCAATCGGTGTTATTCATATAGATTTGCCTCAGCAATTGATTGTTCTGCTCTACAATAATGTGGTCTTGCAGAGATAAGTGCACAAAATCTACAGAACATCGATTGAAAACACACACACGGGTAGAGGTGTGAAGTCTACTGCGCCCCCCCCCCCCCCCCAAAAAAAAAAATCTACCACAAAACCACTTCCCCTCTGGGCCTTCTCTCCATCTCAACCATGCGCGCACACACACACACACACACACACACACACACACGAGCAATGACCTATTTTGAAGTGTGCCGTCTGCCGAAAGCAGCGGAGCAAAGAACATAACCTCCAGTTTCTTCCTTTAGTGTACTAATGGAGCGGACTGCTCACTGCATTCAGGAGATCAAGTGGAATCAAAGCCTCAAGACTGAGCTTCAGAAGCAGTTAAGGTGAGGCCAAGTCTATTCATCACTAACAAATCAAGTGCTCCCACTCATTCAATCAATACCAGAGAGAGAGAGAGAAAAAAACAAAATAAGAAATACAGAGTGCAAGTGCTTGCTATACTGAAAGATATATGCAGAAAGAAAGAAAGAAAGAAATTTAGACCTCAGAATATCAGAGGAGGGTGAAAAAGGTAGATGGTTTGGAATCGTCATGACAAACAGGCAGGAAGAGTGTCCCGTTCATCAGCACAAACTATATTCGGTCACTGGGCCATAAATAGTGACAGATCCGCTTTCCCAGTCATTTGACACAAGTCAATGGCATGCCAATAACTAATTAGAGAAAATGAAGTCACCACTCTGCCAATCAATCCCTGCACAGCCAATTATGAGGGGGCTAGACAGAGCACCATAGCGCAGCACTTCCGCACAGGCCACACTTTAAGCCCCATAGTGACCAGCGTGGCACCACGGAGTACATCTGGTGTGTTACAGACCCAAGTGTTTTACAGAGAGGAGCTGACACTGCAGATGTCGTGTTGAATGGATGGCGGAGTAAAACAGAGAGAGCATATTTCTGCAGTGCAGGAAAAGAGAGAGAGAGAGAGAGAGAAGTGGTATTTGGCTCATGTATCTGTGACCTAAAATTTTGAACTGATATAAAAAGACACCAACCTCAAACTGAAAGAGGGTATATACTGGATGATTTGGAGCAAGCGCGCACACACACACACACTATGTCTTCAGTATCAAAAGTAAGCATTATTATTCATATCACACACGCTCAGGTAAAATGACTCACAATTCTATCACCTTACACTAACTTACTTCTAAGTTGAAGAGTTGGGTATTATTCTTCCCCATTTTGCCACAAAGGGAGCTGGAAAGGCCCTTTCATAAATACCTTTAGCGGCTCACCTGTGGTTTCCTTTTAAGGTGCCAGTGAGGTGCACTTAAAGTGGAGAGCATGGAGCTATGAAATTCAGTACCAAGCCTAGCGGGAACTACCACAGAGATTGGACCTACAGCAGAGCGCTCCCTGAGAATACTAAAAGAATGGCATTTTGGGTAACACAGAACTGCTTATAATAAATCAAGTGTCAGTAATCGTGAACTGGCATCAGAAACTAAATGAAAGGACAAGTCTCACCTAATGGCCACCTTACACCAAACAACTTTGACAAGATTTGGGAACGATTCTTGAAAGATTGGAGTCTTTTGAGTAAAGCTTGAATGGGGGGCATTAGTTAAAAGACTACAATCTTTCAAGAATCTTTCCCAAATCTTGTCAAAGTTGTTTGGTGTAAGGTGGCCATTAGTCATTTAGATGTTTATGAAACCCTTTATGAACCCTTGTTAAGATAGAATTAGCCATGTATAGCCATTATATAACCCATATAACCCTGAGCCTCCAACTTACTTTGCTTGATGAGTCTCTTGTCAGCCACGATGACATTCTCCGCATCCACCACTATGACTTTTCCATCTCGCGGGCCCACAGCAAAGTTGTCGAAGCTGACGTCCAGCAGGTAGAGTGCAAAGTCGAAGTCGTTGTTGGTGAGCTGCTCGGCGATGTCCATGAGCTGCTTGGCCAGGTCTAGGCGCTTCTCCCACGGGGCATTGTAGAAGCTCCAGAGCTCCTCGCCCACGTAGTTCTCCGCCACCATCCGCCCGCACGCACCCAGGTACTTGGCGAAGGGCCAGCCCTCGTCAGATGGGAAACTCTGAGTGAGAGTGAGAGAGAGAGAGAGATGAAAGAGTAACATGATCAGAGGAGATGGATGGCCCCAATTATCCCAAGGGCTCGTCGAACTCAAGAAATCTCCCCTTTCTTACAGGAGCATATGGGGGAAAGAGGCGAAAACATAAAGTTGAAAAGAAAAAAAGAAAAACAAAACAAAACAAAACATGACAGAGATTGATACACACAAAAACGCCACTGTGTAGGTAATATCCACATTCTGCAGTAAACGGCTCAAATATTAATGCTTTGTAGTTCCACAGGGTTTTGATATCTGACTTACTGGAATGCTACTATTCTCACTAATACTCAGCCGCTCACAGGCAAATGCAATTAAATTAAAGATTAAAGGCGAAATTAATAAAACCATGAAAAAAAATGAATGGGTGATTTCTCAGACTAACAAGCCTGGGATGGAAAATGACTGTGGTGAGAAGGAGAGAGTGGAGTCTGTCCTGAAGAATAGCTTCACTGTGTTCTTGCCTACTCGGCCAACAGAAGAAAAATCAACCTTGACAAAGTTTTTTAAGCACAGTGGATATCTGATAGCCCCATTTCAAGTGGAGTCATTAAAAATGAATGGATAGCTATTTAATATTTCATAAAATGACTCCAATAATTCAGGACACAACACATACAAGCACAGGCACTCAGGCACGCTCACACACAAGCATAGAGTATGCATGAGATGGCTAAGGAAACGGACACGGCTACCCACACACTTCCGACAGTGCCAAGTTAAGTAGGGCTGCGATGTGCTTATGCATGACAACCCACAGACAGCCCTACATCGTGGCTCTGCTAAAAGCTCCAGAATTACAAGGTCATCTGACAAAAGGCTCCTAAATGGCCCAGGACACTCTGTGGAGATGGGAAGCAGGCTGGCAACCACACACTGGCAGAGAAGGGAAACGTCATGCTCCCATCTCTGCTGATGCACACAATAAGAGGCTAAGGCCGGTGATGGGCCATGTGTCTATTTATACTGCATGTCTGCTTAATAATGTGACAAAGAGTGGTGAACAACCCATTCAAACATCAATTTCCTCACTTTTTACCACAGAGCTGTAGACATTGCATCGGTGCTGCTGCAACTTCAAGTGCAGACAGACAGACAGACACTACCGATAAACCTGCTTTTCAGCTTAGTTCAAACTGCACCGTCAACCTCCCACCAAGACCCTGAAATGTTTTCTAAACCATGGCACACACTACTGCATATTCAGCATTATTGTAGATTCAACACTAGCCTTGGGTAAACAAACAAACAAAAAAGTCCATTCAAAAACATCCCCAAGGTAAAAAGAAAACCTATGATTTTAATTTAAAAAAGGACCCCATTTCAACCAAGTACTATTCACCAACATGAGTGCACTTGATCTTAAAAAGCTGCTACTACGGAGCCTATATATATTTTAGAAGTATTTTGAGTCGAAGTGTAGGTGTTACTTCGGAGTCTGGAACTTTGGAGAATTTCATGACGTTAATGAGCTCCTCTGGCACTCTAGGCACTTAATGAGGAAAAACAGTTGCCGTTTAATTAGTAAAACATTTAACTTTCAGTGCTAACCTTTCTACCACACAAATTAAACACCCTGCTCAAATCAATGCGGTTAACTCTGTGCTATATATATATGGGGCTTGTCCTATGGCTCAGTGCCATATTCTTTGACCTTCAACTTAGCATAATATAAACATCCTCTAAATGCAGGAACACACCAGTGTCACTAGTTTGCTGGCAACACATACTGGTTCCAATCGGAAATACAGGAAACTCGATCCAAGCAACACGCACGGGGGGGTCGAATTCATCTAGCAGCAGCAGCTCCATTGGAAGGTCAACATACAAAAATGAGCAAACAAGCCAGCCAGAGCTTAAGTCAACGAGGATGCCTGAAGTCCATTTCCCTTGTTTACTTTCCATACCACTAAGGCAGCCTTGGAGGTGAACTTATAAACAACCTTCCGGTCACTTTTAAATAAATAAATAAATAAATAAATAAATAAATAATCAATCTCTGTTACTATGGCATTTGGTGCCCATCAAGTCAAAAGGGAAGACCAGAGGAAAGCGCCTGAGGTATTTTAACATAGTGAATTCCCTGTCAGGTAAGGCAGGGAGCTTGGCCAGCTTTGTGACCTGAAAGAGATTAATGGCTTGATGGACTTGTCGTCGTCGTCGTCGTCGTCCCCCCCCCCCCCACCACCACCACCACCACCACCACCACCCTCAGGCTCGGCCCGTACTATTCTCAGCCTGACTGAGCAGATGGGCCATGCTTTCAAAGAGGGGGGGGGGGGGAGTACGAGTAATGCATTCACATGGTTAACAGGCACCCACTCCTGAAGTAGACCGTACAGTGATTGTACACAAAACCTGTGTCACAGAGAGTAGAGAGTATGAGGGTTAAAGTAAATGGCATAGGATAAAAAAAAAACATTGAAGTAAACATTCTGATAAAATGGACAGCATTAAGATTCTTGTCACACGGTGCACTAGCAATCTAAGCAACCCTTCCCTTCTCATGAGATAGCCCCCCTTCAGCCTGGAGCAAAGTAGCCAGCCCCTGCCCTCTACACGACTCGGCAAACAAAAAGGAACAACAAATTGTTTTTCCATCGACACTAAAAATACATGGCCACAAAAGCTGGAAGCTAGCAATTCAGGAAGCATGCTGTGAGGAGAATGGAATGACCTCTGCGCTAAACAAAAGTTGATATGCTGTCATTGTCAGTAGCAAAAAGCTTCCTCAGGGCATTGTGCTCAAGTGTCAAAAGACCTTAGTAAGAGGGAATACAGTTAATCACTCAAACCAGAGAAATAGGATTTGTTTTCGGTCTCAAACACTTCAGTCACAAACTGAAATGTCAGGTTTGGTTTCCCCCGAATGAGACTGAATTCACTGATGATTTGTGATGGACTGCCCTGGACAAGCACCTTTTTAGCTCCTCTCATGGCTAACTTGAAAAGAAAACCATGAGGCTTCAGAGGGCAAGGCCTTAGATCACCATTAAGCATTGCATAAACAAATATCAATGACTCAGGACACCATCAATCAGTGATTGCACTGAGTGGCTGAGCTGCCCTGCTCTTTCATTACGCTGATGGGATCACTGTGCAGGCTGCGTGATGGGCTTTGGGGGGGGAGTGGGCTGACACAAACAGGGCTAATCACAGTCAATGGATCACACTTTGAGAAGGAGCTGATTTTGCCGTTTACTGCACACACAAAGAAAAAACTATTGGCCAAGGTGTCACAGACGGAGTGAGTGGACAAAGTTAAGGAGATCAATATGTACATCAAGTACTTTAACAAACGTTGTTTTGTTTACTGGCTGTTTAGACAGCGGAGGTCGATCATAAGCATAAGTCGACTGGAATCAATGAGTTTTAGCAATGCAGAGGGGATGCAGAAGCATTGATGATCTCGGGAAAAAAAAGCTTTGCAGGACTTTCAGCTTAACGGCTCCCACACACAGCTGCGTTCCGTCAACGCATGCCAGTGGGTGTTCCTCGACGGTAGCTATGCTAATGACTTGAAGTAAAACCGTAATGTGATTGGTTGGTGCCGTCCGTAGATTGGCTTGATTTGCCGGTGCCGTCTGTTGGTGCAGCAACAGCTGAACTCCTCAACGCGAGCGGCGGGAGAAACGCAACGGACCCACAATTCAGTTCGGCAACGGATCACGTGAGCCCATGTAAAGTGAATGGGATGTGTCTCCAGCAACGCGATGCACGCAGCTGTGTGCAGGAGCTGTTACGTGTTACATTACAACAGAGAATACAGAGTGCTCTGGCGTCTATCCGTTAATACATCGTGCAAGATTGTAGGCTACTCCAATTTTGCAGATAATTTGTTTCCAATGAGATATGAAGTTCCGAAGCCAATGTTTCTGTAACACGGCACAACTCGCAGAAGTACATCGTATCTCCTGTGAACATTTATGCAAATGTGGAGACCTTTCATTAATTGCTGCATAGCATTTCATTTCAACAAAAGAGTCCTTCAATTCCATTCAACTACCAAATTGCACAGAAAAGCACAGCAGATTTCAATCCAGAGTCTTTATGATGGGCATATTCATTGATATAATTCATATACTTTTTCAAATGTTACACCCATGAATTAATTTTGAAACCTGGCTTCAGTGCTACTAGCTCTGAATACAAGGTAGAGGTTGTGGTAATTTTAAAGCCTGCCAGTTGGCTGCATGCAGGGTTTTAGATGTGGCAGTTAATTTGAATCCACAGTTGTGACAAAATACATACATTCATATAGGACTTTTTTGGACTACGGAAACAGAGAGGGTGGCTGGTAGAGTTCTTACCTGCAGCACTAGAGGCTCTGGGTTGAAAGCTAACGTCATGAGCAGCTGCATCCGCTCTGTGTCCTTCAGGTTCTTCAGAAGGAAGCTTCCGGAGTCCTTGGTCTCGGCGTAGCGCCTCACCACCCGGTCAAGCAGTCTCTGGGACGGACAGTGCACCAGGTCGGACCAGCCCTCCACCACCTCGGGGGTGAGGAGCCGCACGTCACCGTTGAGCCGTGCAAACTCGGTCTTGTACATGGACTGGATGAGGTCACAGCGGGGGCGGCCCGTGGCCCGCTTGCAGATCTTCTGGTCAATGTCGGCCAGCTCCTGGTTGGAGCCGAGGCGCTTGAGCACGACCCGGCGGGTGCCCTCCCGGGGCTCACCGTACTGGGCAAAGTAGACGTTCTTGACGTTGAAGAAGTCCAGGAAGCGAAGGCGACCCCACGTCTCGAAGGACACTTGGCCGTTCATGAACTTGCGGCACCAGCTGGTGCCGAAGCAGGCCGGGCACTTGTTGAGGCCAACAAATCGCCGGTCGGTGAGCTCGTTTCGCTGGAAGGAGGCCAGCAGGCTGTGCGTGTTCATCAGCACGATCACAAACAGGCCCGCCACCAGCAGGAACTTGCTACAGCGGTACAGGCGACTAAACTTCAGAGACAGAAAGCGCATCATGGTGTCGAGCCACAGCGGTCAGGGACGGGGACAAAAAGGGTAGGGAGGAGGGAGCAGGAGGTGAGGGGTGAGGGGAGATTTGAGACGAGAGTCAACGTCTAGGGTTCATCATCATCATCATCATCATCATCATCTGGGGCGGCGGTGGCTGCAGTAGCTAAATCTTGATCCTCGTCATCAACGTCACAGCCATCGTCATCATTGTGGTCACCTTCATCTTCACCACTACTGGCATCCAGAAATGTCTGTGTTGGGAGCGAAGTAGCAGATTTGACTGAGCAGCGGTTTTCCCAATGTCATTTCCAAGAAGTGATGAACCTCCGCCAGTGAGCTTTTCAAGAAAGAAAACAAAAAAAACATTAAGGAATCATGTACATCTCTGACATTTACACAATGTAAATTGTATGAAGAACATAACACACTGTACATAACCACTCAAAACACTTCAACATTGTATGAGAGTGTTGGAATATTGGCAGCTCATGTTGCTTTAATCATATTAGTGCAGGGGATGAATATGTAAAGGTACACTAAAGACCACATCCTTCACTGGAAGTTGAACAGACTTGGAAACCTTAAAGGCTGCTATCACTCACCCACAGTCCAGAGGCAATCATTTAGCCCAGTGACTCAACAGTGACTACAGACTTCCTAGCCAGAACTCTTCCAGCTCAGCCACAGAAAGGCATAAGGCTTTGTGCAATGGACCGCTGTTAGGAACATGCTGTAGGTTCACCATTACTGTTTACACATAATAACGATAATAACCCATTTCTGTGCCACAAATTTAATTAAACGAAAATTAACAGAGTCAACTGGTATAATGCTTTTCCAAATCCTGTAGAGAAGTATTCAGCAATTCATTAGGCTACATGCCTAAGTATACCTAAACTTCATGCTATCTAGGTTTGCATGTTGACACTCACATGCTTCCTTCTATTAAACCAAATGCCAAGTTGGATGTTTTTCAAGGCAGCCTGTGATTCCTGTGAACTAAATCTTGAAAGTGGACTAGGAGTCCAAGCCTCTGAGAGACAGAGAGAAATCTAAGACCTGTCCCAATGTAAATACATGAAAGCTTTTGATTTGTTTTATACTGAAAGTGTCGGATGTTCAGAAGGAAAATATGAGCATGTTCATCGACTGCCTTGCAATTAAAAGTTTGAATGAATTCCTCAAAGTATTTTGTGCCTGAATCATAAAGAGCACAACTCATGCCAAGAAAACTGCCAGCTACTTACAAGGGAGGGCACTTTATCTCACCGTTTCCCTTCATTATAAATCCTAAATGAATTCGGCTGACTCAATACATAAAAGGGCTGCTACAATCTCGACTATGTGATCTTCACAATTAATTTTAATTGGCCAAAATAATTTGTGAGATAACAGAGAACTGCGGATATTGGGGTCTGCTTAGGGGGTATTGTTGAAGACTGGACAATGGTTTATGTCTAACCTTTGCCCCAGCTTCAAGAACAAGGAAATATAATTAACCAATGATAATAACCGTGATGAGAGAGGCTTGGAATTGGGATCTCCAAAAAGATTCAAGATAACGTTGGACAACAGTTTACATATATAGCCCTTGTCCCCTGACTTCAAGAACAAGAAATTATAATTACGCTCAAATGTCTCCAATGATTCCTGCCTGCACTCTCTGATCACATGCAGAGCTAGGCACTCTAAGGCATTCATCATAAATCTGCAAATTAGGTCACATGAAATTCAAAATAATTAGAGGTCTAAATCTCAAACCACTCAACAAACAATTATTTCCCCGAGGCCAGCTCATAAAAAGCAGGTTTAATTAGAGAGACTGCAACACAAATATATTCCTGGAAGTGGATGTTGGACTCAACAAGTGGTCCACACTATTAAAAAAGGTGACTGAGGTGGTCACTAAAGAAGTGTTTCCCTCTTTTTTAACCTTACGCTCTCACTTCGAACAAAATAGAGCAGTCTTAAAGAAAATATGAAGGCCTAGCACCTTGCTGTTAAAGGCATGCTCCCACTCAGCAGTCAAGGGCATGTGATCAAGACAAGCCACAGCAGGCTTCAAGTACGTTCCATCCCACCGCACTGTGATTTAATGATGCCATCAGTGCAGCTGGATGCCAGTGACAGTGGGCTTGTAGATTATCTAGGTGTAAGCCAAGCAGAGATAACGACACTGACGAAGCCGCTTAAGGCAAAACTTCTTCCCTAAATAAAAGCCATAGATATCTGACCGCAGAGCTTTGATATATGCTAGCCTCTTCAAAGTTCCTTTGGTCTAAGGAACCAGGCGCTGAAACAGTCCAGGGGAAAAATTTATTTACATTAGCATACCTAGCAGAGCACAATTTCCCTACTTGTTGTTTCTTTCGTGCCTCTTTATTCTTTTTCAATCACCAAAAGAATCCTTGGGTCAAAGAATTCGCATAGTCGGTTATTTGAGCTGGGATTACTTTTCAGTGTGAATCATCGGGGAATCAATCACAACTCAAGGTAATAATCAGATGCAGCACGTCCTTAAACACAGAGGCGAGCTTTAAAAATCAGTGCATGCACACGCTCCATTGTATCTGCATCGGTCATGATGACCATACCAGACTGTGGTGAATTCCCCCGTGAACATAGACCAAATGGTCATTTTTTTAGGGAGTACAAAGAAAACACAAACAGGACCATCGTTTTGTGTTTTGTGTGTCTGTTGCTCTGCCAGACTAGACATTAATCTTGTTTGAGTTATTGATCTGCATTTACAGCAGCATGCGTGCCATGTCACAGACACAGATGTAGCACAGCCATTCCGTTATGTTCTACAGTCCGTCACAGTGAAATTGCATGAGACGTTCCTGCTCTCCTTCATGACAAACCATCAGTTACACCAGGAGAAGAGAGGGAAAAAAACAAGTCGATAAAAGACTGAGTCCCTCAGATGCATCCAAGATCATCATTAGACACAAGACAGCAGAGGGAGTTTCATTCAGATGTTCGAGCAACTGCTGAGCATGAGGGTAGGTAGTCTTCAGCAAAAGAAGACAGTGTTAAAAAGCTGAACATAAAAAAGCACATGACTCATCCATGACAATTTTGTCCAAACTGTCCCACTTAAACAGATTTAGGTATAGCCCTTCAACTTGAGAAATCAAACAATAGTAACTGCAAGGACAGTGTTTTTTTTTCCAGCTCTCTCAGCTTTTCTTCACATCCCTGTCAGCGCTGCTTGTCCTAAGCTTCCTTTACAAAGTCCTGCAACTGAAGGCTGCTCAGAAAGAAGCAACAAAAGCTTTGCCGTTTTACCCTCCACTCAGTTTAGGCAGAAAATACTTGCATGGAAATGAAAACAAAAAGACTGCTACTCAGTAGTCATTTAAAAAAAAAAAAATAGAGAATGGGCTTTTTTGCAGAGGCTATTTTACTGTTGCCGTTCGGTTCAATAAAGACTACCGCTCATAAATACAAAAGAGGATTGAGCTCAATTAAAATTCCTTTCTATGCAGTTTGCATGTGTAGGCCTACACTTTCTTTCCTTTATTAGTGACTGGTAGGCTACAGCTACACCACTGTGCTCTCAAAGACGAAAAAAAGAAAAACATTGCTATTCTTGTTGACTGACTGTAGGAGTCAATAATGTTTGCTCACATATGCATTCAACATGGCATTATGTTTACTCAGACAGCTTTCAGCTTCTCAACGGAGGAAGTAATATTACTGTAGTTATGCAGTGTATGTAATTCACTACAGGCAAGGCGAGCTGAGCTGACAGATGAACTCCAAGGCAGAGGCCAAACATTCTCCAGCATGCAACATGTAGCCTACAGCACACATGCAGACAAACAAATCAGTAAACTAATTGTTTACTTGGATTTATTCATTCATACCTTTACAAAACAAACATTTTTTTGAGAGTCAAAACGGCAGTTCATAGGCAGGAAGGCAATAGAACATGGAAAAAATGCCTTTCACTGCACTGCCTAGGCCTATACTGTAGAAATACAGTATTTGGAACTTTTTGTAAAGGCCTTATCCCAGCAACTATTTGTTAAATTGGCATTAATGCTTATAATTGAAGGATTTCCCTTGTTAAGTGGCTTTTCTAGCAACATATTACCATGTGAAATATCATTGAGAACTTACTAGAAATTACTAGTTCTAAAGCCTACACGAGGGGAACAAAAGAGACTCCGCGGATATCTCCAGCCGCTTACCACGCACTCTTGGTTGAATAATGACTTCTGAGAAAGTTTGGAAATTCTGTCTGGTGCTCTAAATTCCAACTATATGGGGATGACAGTATGTAGGCCACTCTGACCCACATGTGCAGTAAGGCTATGCGTTGATGCCGAAACCCTTCCTGCCGGAAATCTCGTATGCATGGTGCATACAAATATCCCCATCGGGATCACCAACACCAGCAAACCTACTACAATTATCGTAATTAGAAGCATGCAAGCTAATCGGCGACACTAATTTTAAAACACAACCATCAGTAAGCTAGAATTGTTGCCACTCGCAATTCCTGAAAGCAACACGCAGACGGTCACTGAACTCAAACTCCTGATGTGTGTCGAGTTTATGAAATCCTTCTCATTATAAAATAGGCATTCACAGACCAGCAGTATAGGCTACTTACCAAAACTACCACTCGACTGCAGGAGATGGGTGATTGCTCTATTAACCAATGTGTCCAATTTGAAAATATAGCGATATATGTTGTGACGATACCATACTCCTACCTTCTGAATGTGGACATAAAGTAGGCTGGCCTAGTTCACAAGTAGATTACACTGTTTTGTTGTATTTTGTTGTATTGTCCGACATTGCTGTTCTGGAGTTAAGTAATGGTGCAATCTGACAGATTTTAGTAAATTAGCTTAGCCTATGACGTTCTTCATTGGGAAGTTTTCTGTGGGGTCTTGCTGTATGTATGTAGCCTAACGCTAATTCGAAGCGTCAGCTAGATAAATACATGATGGGTCGTCGTCGTATGCATCTGCAAAAACAAATCACTTATGCACGTGCATCGAGCAAAGTTCTTAAGGTACGCTATCAGTATGCCGATTCAACACGATAGCACCGGGGTTCGGCTCGGCTCCCGAAACAGGAAAGATTACACAGCACAGAAGTTCAGTAGTAGTAAGATAACTTAACAGCAGCAACCCGTTTTAGTCTTGAAGACATATGTCCGCGGAACATAGCCTACTAGGCAATGTTGATTAAGACTACAGCTTACAGTTCCACCGGGGTGTCGTTACATCAGGGTTTACATTCGGGCGATCAT
Organism: Alosa sapidissima; assembly: GCF_018492685.1. Taxonomy (NCBI): domain Eukaryota; kingdom Metazoa; phylum Chordata; class Actinopteri; order Clupeiformes; family Clupeidae; genus Alosa; species Alosa sapidissima. The sequence goes on along the minus strand of NC_055957.1, from coordinate 46,881,385 downwards.
TTCCCTAAAATTCCGATGTATTTTCATATGTAAAGTTAGTAAAAGTGTGTACAGAAATGCAGTCCTATAAAAAATATTAGTTTTCTTGGAAATTATCTAAAGCAATGGACCTAGGCTACAAAACAGTATTGGCACATAGGCTAGGAAACGTTTTGAGAACCTACCTGTGTAAAAACTAAATAGAACAGTTGTCAACTGCATTGGAGAGGAAACATTTCCGATCGATATTAAACTCTTCTCCGACCAAGCAAGTCTTGGTCATCGTGGAATCTCGACATCTCCGTGCTTCTTAAATGCATTGGAAGTCCAGTTCTTATTCCCGTAGATAGTTTATTGAATATCATTTCTCCTTTTTTGTAATCCGGGCTCCGTGGTCTTAAGCATTCAAGCAGCGGCACAATAGCTCTCACTTCGACTTTCTACCCCCCTTCAACAGCTCCGGATTCAATCTTTACGACCCCCTTGTCGGTTTACAGCATTTGTTGCTAAGCAGCCATTCCTCAATTGGTTGGTCTTTGAACCCCTCTAATTAAACCCTATTTGTTGTTACTTCACATACAAAGATTTTAGGGAATTTTTGGATGCCCCCAATTGAGAAGGCTATAGACCTCGTTTTACATTAAAGATAACAAATTGTAGCAACCCTTGGGTCCAGCAACCTTTACTGATGTCCCCTACTGAAAGGCAGCTCAGGATTAATGGCCTAACATGACCTTTAAATAGCCTACCAATAACGTTAAAAAGCTACAGTAGCCTATAACAGTCTTACAGTAGGCTATTTGTTTGTAGGCCAACTTGTAAATAGGCTTTTGAACCATTTGGACACTGAATTAATTCAGTGAATATTATTTTTTGTCTGTAGCCATTATGTATTTGATATATTTCGTATGCATTGACTTGGGTGTAGGCCTAGGTCTATAAATGTGTTAACAAAATTCAGGGTGTCATGAATTTCCCCTGGGGATCAATAAAGTATCTATCTATCTATCTATCTGGATATGGTAAATATTCACTGCACACAGCATTTTTTATGTAGGAAGTTGCAAAACATGTCTCCTTTAAAAATAGCACTATCAGTGGAGAGGGGAGTGAGTGAATATCACAATGAATATTTTAACAGAAAGCCTAAAGTTAGTGGGAGTCAGCCCTCTATGTTGTGCACTAAGGCCAGTGCCTTGTCAGTCAGGCTCATCCAAACTACAAGTTTTACTGTATCTTTGCAATTCTACAGCATTGTGACAGAATAACTAGTTCACCAATTTTGTATGTAATGACTCAAGCAATTAAATGAAGACTATTAGTTTTATTGGGAACAACTATTCATCATCCATAAGTATAGTTCATTTTGACTGACATGACAAAGCAACTGATACATGTCCAAAAGCATTTGCAATTTGTTCAGAGGAAGGAGAAATTGCTACTATGATGCGCATGATGAGAATTTTCATTCTGATCTGAGAAAAGCACCAAAGCGACTGAGAAAAACTGTAACTATCTTGTTCATAAACAATGGTGTCAAGACTTCTCATTTTGATGACACTGGCAGTTTCATTGACATGAAGACTTGCTTTTGAGGAATGGACTATCCATTTTGAGCAAGTGACGTGCTTTTGCAGGTTATCCACTAGGTTTTGCAGTTTGCACTAATTGTTTTGTGAAATGCACTAACTGCTGTGCAAATGTTAATAGTGATGTGAGAAAAGCACCAAAACTGTAAGCAATGAGCTTGAATTGTTTTCATCCATTGCCTGATGAAAATTCTTATACTGCATATTGTAGCCTATACATTGCATAGGCCTGTTTCATGGGTCCTGACTGTCATGACATTTGTATTTTATAAACCGACCAGCTTTTTGAATTCAATGTTACAATGTGAATTTCTGCACAGTTATGTAGGCTACTTCCAGTGAAAATTCCTGTGAGGTCCAAGCTATGTTCAACTTTCCCCAGTACACTGATGCCCTCTGGTGTTCATGTTGTAGAGGTGTCTGTGCACATCATTAATGAGAATCTTAGGTCTGACTCGAGCTATCACAGAGGCACAGATAGAGTTTAAAATTTCATCTTAAGAGTTTGCCATGGCATTGTTCATAAAAGCACTTTGCAATTGGTCACATAGGGGAAGACCCATTTGGAAAGGAAATGAAAGATTGAATGGGGAAGGAAAGATCATAAAGCCTGAGGTTACTGTGTTTCAGACTGACAGAAGCTGTGTGACTTCATTATGCTGTGATGCCACTGTGGTATTCATTGACTCTCTTCCAATATTTGAGAGTAAACATCTATTCAAAATCTCCAAACAATGTTCTTTGTCCAGTTGCTGCAGAATTTAAATAGATAGATAGATAGATAGATAGATAGATAGATAGATAGATAGATAGATAGATAGATATGGGGTATGGAAGCATACAGTATGTATATATATAGGAGCAATTTAAGGATCATGCCCTGAGGACCAGCTTTCTCTCGGACTATGAATGTGTCAGCCTTGGGCATGAGCAGGTCTCATTAGTCTGCAGAGGAGAGAGGAGGATGCTGTCCCCGGCAGAATTCAGCTCATTAAGCAGACGGCCCAGATGGACTCGGCCTGGAAAAAGATAAGGCTATCATCACATTACAGGGTCCATTCAGTGGCTGGTCATTGGGGAACCAGGTTCTTGCAAACCGCAGTCAAATTTAATTTAGCATCAAGGTAATTAGCCAGTAGTAAAGACCAACCTCACACTTGGTCTGAGAGAGAGAGAGAGAGACTGTGTGTGTGTGTGTGTGTGTGTGTGTGTGAGAGAGAGAGACTGTGTGTGTGTGCGTGTGTGTGTGTGAGAGAGAGAGAGAGACTGTGTGTGTGTGTGTGTGAGAGAGAGAGAGAGAGACTGTGTGTGTGTGTGTGTGCTGGGATGCCACCCATTTGAGCTTGTTGCACATATATATGCATCATTTGCTTTGTTACTAAAGCATCTGTCATCAAGTTTTTTTTTTCTTTTTTGAGCAGCAAAGTCTGTGGTGTCTGGAGGTCCTTCTGCTGCTTGGGTAATTGATTTAGTGGAAAATCTTTCTTGTAAACAGTTTGGCAAAGTAGGCAGAAGTCGGCTCAGGAGAAGTTTCCACTCTCCTCATGCCCAAATGGAAACCAATTGTGCTTAGTCTGCCTGACAACACCAGCTGGATCCATCAGTTGTCATTACAACAGCCAGATAAGTTTGCTGCAATAGCCCATATCTCACATGCCTTATCCATGTAATGTTCAGTTCTCCCCCAACTGTCTGAGCATCTATGTATTTATCTCAAAAGGCTTTGTGTTACAGCAAATTATTAAAAAGACTGAGCTTTTTGGATGAAAGTTGATGAACTAAGAATTACTTTAGATATAATGACTGATTGCAAAATGTTATGTTTATTCATTCAAATCACATATATTTTAGCCATTTTGAAGTTCATCATCACTTCACTATCTATGAACACATACACATCCTCTTCTACCTCCAATATCCACTAGATGGTGCTCATGTCCCACGTGCCAGTGAAAGTTGAAGTGCATGAGAAAGTGATTCATCTCACTGAAGTCAGGGTCTTAATGAGAAACCCTGATGTTTCAAGGCATGGAGCTTCACAGCACATCCCATTAGCTTACATGAAAAAGACTGGCATTTTGATAGAGTCTCACACAAAGCACAGTTATGATTGTTGCACAGTGGTGATTAACTCACCTGCCCAGAGGTTGGGGAAAAACAACCATTTATTCATCTTGGTCAAATGGCCCTTCGGCAAAAAGATATTTCCGAGAAGCTAAAACACTAACACTGAAACAGAAGTAATAAGCGCTAACACACACACACACACACACACACACACACACACACACACACACACACACACACGCACAACACACACACACACACAACACACACACACATACATGTACACACACACAGCATCCATTCCAGAATAGAGAGGTGGTAGGGTCATTACCAGAGGATGTGGAACTGCGCTGTGCCAGCATTTTGAATGCAAATGAGATACTGTATCAGCTGAAGAGTAACTCTGATTCCAGATTCACTTCCTTACATGCTCTGTGTGTTGTGTGCACTCGATCACTTGATAGTAACATTGCACCATTGGCAATGCATTTCGATAGTCGTAAATGCCGGGGTATTCTCAGCGTAAAGTCTCTATGTACTTACAACCGTTTTACCCCAGTTGAGTTATACTGTGTACTGATATTTTGGTATTTGTCTGTATGTCTTGGTTACTGTTAGCCTTCTAAATGTAAACAGCTATGAAAGGCCTAAACATGCTTTTATGATACCTTTGAGACCACATTCAGTCAGACCTTCAGTAAGCAAGAGAAATTAAGGCTTTTTAAATATGTGTAGCGGACATTTCAAAGGTCTCTACATATTCAATATTTTGGAGATCAAAGATGCCTTTCACTAAAGGTTTTCATCCAGGCAGTCTGACCTCCTGGAAAGGCCTCACTCGCAAACCTCATGCATAAACATGTATCTCTGAGCTGTTTTGCCATGCTTCAGTTCTCTGGGATTTACAAATAAGCCATTTATTCTTGTATGTATTTTGACCTTTTTTCCCCCACTATGTTTTCACTTTGAGCTCATCTTCTATACTTGTGTAGGCACTAGGCAGTTATGTTTACTACATGGTTAGGTGGAGTTTTAGAGCTCAGGGGAGATTGGAGGTGAGTAGTAGAGGTGATGTACTGTACTTGTGCGATTTTAATTAGTCCACTAGAGGACCTATCTAGTGTTATGGCTGGAAGGCAAATAGCATTGGGAGACAGATTAGAATATGAAAGAGTATCTTGACCTCATCAGACATAAGAAAAACAATCATATCCTATTGGCTATGAATGCAATACCTGAAAGTGTAAGGGCAGTTTACTCTCACACAAAGGTCGTAGACATCATTACACTCATAGATTGTTAGACTGGGAGCTATTTTGACAGAGGGACAGGTACATTTGTCTCCTGTTTTGAAAGGCTTGTCTTGCTTTTCCCAATGAGAAGGATGACTGTCAATTACCTAAGTGCCTCTCCAGCACCCTCCATCTCCCTCTAGCCCTGGGAGAAAGGAGACAAAGGACACTTTTTTAAGGCATAGCTCAACACTTATGAACCACGATGGGCCACCAAACCTTTTTCCATGGTTGCATTGTGTCCTGATGTATATTTGTTTTGTTTTATGGTCTATGTCAGTGTTTTAGGCCACAGGTTCTCAAACCTTTCTATGCCTACCCCCCCCAACCATACTACAGTGCCATATACGTAATAGCGCCTAGGTCTGGCCTACTACCTCTACTATACTACTCTATTTACAGGGATTGGTGATGCATTCTCTCTCAGTTTTGCATTGTTGCATTCTCTCTCAGTTTTGTACAAACACACAACCTCAGGTTTTCCTCATCCTGCTTTGAACACAGTTGTGGTGCATTTTGAGCACCATCGGCGTGTGCTGGCGACTCAAATAAAATCTCCTGCGACCCAGCCGTGGTCCCAGTCTTTGGGAACCAATGTTCTACTCCAACGCCCTTCATGTTGACATTTTTTTTTGCTGTGTAATTTTAGATCAAACAATTGCCCCTGATGTAATGCAATATGCAAACAGACTGGTCCTCTCAGGGGATGTTTGACAGTTTAATGGAGCTCTCTTCACACGTGGGAAAACGGCTGTTTGTAGATTTAGCCTACCAGCCCGAGACTATGGTGGCTGAAGAGTGGCTCGCTCATTCTGACGCTCTCCACAACTAAGTGCTCCATGTAACCAATTTTTGACATTAGGCATCTGATAAAAAGGTTTGATTAAGGTCCAGTCCCCCCCCTTTTTTTCTCCTTTTTCTCCAACTCTCCAAATCTCCGACCTTAAAGGCGCTATCGAAAACACTCTAAAAGCTGCTCCTTGAGCTACCTGTCACCAGAAAGGTTTTGTCATGATAAAAGGGCCTCCTTGATTGCCCCAATGGCGTGTCAAAAAACCTCTCGCCAAATCTATAAAACTAGTAAATAAAAATAATAATAATAAAAAAGATGATAGGAATTAGTCACTAGCACAACACCTTCTTCTTCTGCAGGAAATAAATCAGATGGATCATGTACAGTATGTGAGATTAATCTCTGCTGTTTTGCTAGGTTGAGACAGCTGTCAACACCTCTGTCTGAGCTCTCTCTGTTTGTGTGTGTGTGTGTGTGTGTGTGTGTGTGTGTGTGTGTGTGTGTGTGTGTGTGTGTGTGAGGACCAGTGAGGACCGATGATGTTCCGTTAAAGATCCACTCGGCGGGGCATCATGGCTGGGAGCATTGAGGCGATTGATTCCAGATGCATTCTGGATGAGCCTGCTCCTCATCACTCACACTGGAGCACTCTCATTTGTCTCATTCATCTCCGACAGCAGCAGCGACTGGGAGTGAACCTACTCTAAACTATCTCTTTCCTACTCTAAACGATATCTTTCCTTTTACAAATAACATTTTTTACCTCATTATGTGTTTTAAAAAGGGCCTAAATATGAGTGATTACAGGAGGAATCATTTCTCCTGTTTCCACAAACGTTATTGCAAATGTCACAATGAAATTCTACAGGAATAAACCTATGTTTCAGCACACTGCTTCATAGTTGTTTACCTACAAGACATTTGTGTGAAATCATAAAATATGTTAGTTATTTATTGTCATACCATCCATACATAGTGTTTAGTTCTTACCTAAGATCATTTTGGTATAGCAACAGTCCTCTGCTTTTGACAGGCATTTACAGGTAGGTGAAATACTGTCTTGCTTTCATTTACAACTTGGAGCAGACAGCGTAGAAAACTGTTGCATCTTGCCTTCCCAGAAATCATTAAACAAGCTTCCGCCAAGCTCCCATTCAAAGTGGCCTACTCGTGGGCCCTGTCAGTAGTATAATGCTGGAAATGCTGAATGTGTTTTTACCCATAAACTAGAATTTTGCGCAGAAGCGCTGATCTTGCAGCAGGGCCTGAGACGTAACCCATCAATCCAGTCCCCTGAGCCAGTCAATAAAAGAATAGCTCCTTTTCCATTAGGTGCCTGTGCTATCTGCCTGCTCCTAGCCAGAGCAGGGGCCAGACGGGGGAGAATGTATGAATACCATCCAATAAATGTCAACAGGCCAGGATAAGAGATACTGCTCTCTCTCAGCAGCATCATATCTATGTGGTGGAGCGTGACGGCATAAATAGAAATGGCATTTTTATGCATAGAGGGATACACCCCATTAAACCTGACTCTCTGACTTCGTCTGTGTGCACAACTGCGGGTAATGTTTCTGACAAGAGCGCTCAGGCGTCAGTGGAAAAAAAGGGGGTTCTATGCGCTTCATCAAAGATGGTTGTATTTACCTCATCAGAGAGGTCATTTCCCTTTCTGCCAATTCTTCGTTTGAATATTAAACTGTGTTGGCACAAGCAACCTTGAATGGCCCCTGTTGCAATGAGAAACGACTTAGTGTGTATGTGTCACAATCCTGACTGGTCAGTTGTCACTGGTACTTTAGCAGAAGTGCTTTTGTATTACAGAGATGAACTCAGGGCATGAGCACTGGATGAATTATGAGCTAATTAATTTCTGTTAATTTCTTGTACCTAGTAGGCCTAATGCCTTTTACCTAGATTTCTACCTAGTATTATTATACAGCTCTTCAGAATGCAGAAAGTACCATTAGCATGAAGCGGGATAATTTCCACTGGTCATTATCAGAAAATAAGTCTCAACAGGTTGAACAGAACCCCGAGGTGAAGCGGAGGACCAGTGAACAATATATTATCCATAACATAATTACCTCCAAGCTAATGCTGTGTGGCAGCACAGTAAAATCTTCACCTCCCATATAGTGGACATATTTTTATACACTGCCTTCCTGTTCGTTCTGTCCTGTCCAAAGGCCGCAGTATAGCTGCCCGTCAGTCACAATGTTGTAAACGCCACCATGTTGAAGAGAGCACTCAGCTGAACAGCTGTGGGACGAGAAGCACAGACAGCTGCTTCTCCAGACAGGGGAGCTCTAAGACCCACCTCCGATGGAGAGAGAGAGAGAGAGACAGAAAGAGAGAGAGAGAGTGTGTGTGTGTGTGTGTGTGGTGTGTGTGTGTGGCAATTGTTCTGTTATTATTCAATAAATGTGCACAAAATGTCATATTAATAAACTCATATAATCAAATTTGTTAGTCAATTATGAAAACTTATTATAACATAAATACAAAATATGCATAACATATCATATACTTACATTATACTACGTAACAATATTCAATTTTAATTGATTGATTTTTGACACAAAACAAGTCATAATATGCATGCAAATAACTACAAAGCCCAATTCAAGTCAACTATAAATCACCTTAGCGTCTGAAACTTCATACAGCTTAACTATTCAGACCTTTGGGGTCTAGCGAAGCTCATGGCCTCAAAAGTGGCTTTTGCGCTGATGACAAAGTTATGTATCATATGTCTGAGCAGGACGGTGGTGGGGATACAGCGAAAGCGTTTTAAACTGGCAGATTTGCAAGAGAACGGTCCTCATATGACAGCCCTGAGCTGGTTGGTTGTTGTGTTATGCCAGGGTGATTATTCAATTACAGGCTTCCTCAGCCCGAGTGCAGGAGATCAAACCACATAATTACATAACAGCTGCTGAATTAGTCAAGGGGCTGGTGTGTGATCAGGCCGCGAACTGGAAGCTTTCTGTTTTGTGTTTGTTGCCGCTGTGAAAGTGTTTAATATATAAGCTACTGTATACATGACATTTTCCAACTTAATGGTCCAAATCACAGGTTTCTCCTATTGCTTAGTAATTTAATGAAGATGACTGACGAATGAGAATCCCACAAGGACTTAACAAATGCTATATGTTAGACTGTCTGTCTTTCCGTCTGTCTGTTGTAGTGGGTGTGAGGGTACTGTATATCATGGGTCTACATATGTACAGAGGTGTCAAAAGTATTCACATTCATTACTCAGGTAGAACATTCAGAACATGTTTGGTGATGGTGGAGGTTATTGTCCAATGTTTCAACAATATCAGTGGTATTAAATAGTTCCTAGCGTGTTGAGTGTATATATTGTGAATGTGAATAATACAGTGTGATTTTTTTATGTTAAAAGTTGCAATTGGTGAATAAACTCTTTTGAGAGGTGGATAAACTCTATTTCTGAAATTTCAGAGGTAGGTAAATTGTGTTTACTTGCGTTTAGCCTCCACTACATCCCTGGATATAGGGTTTAAAAAGACTTCTGTAGAAGTTGAAGTGTACAGTAAACCATAAACTCAAGTAAAAGTACTTGTTTCAAAACTACTTAAAGTATAAAAGTAAAAGTAATGTAAGGGAAAACAATGCCATTAAGGACAAAAGCTTATGCCGTGCCACAGGGGCCTATAGTGCTCTACCCCACCTCCCCCAAAAAACATTAATATGTTATATTAAAATGTTAATGTTGAAAAATGTTAGATGCACTGGGCTACCTGTTCAGCCGCACACAGTATATGCATTTTAGTATAGGTATGGCCAAGGACGTACAAAGGTTGGTTGGCAACCACCTTGCTGGTGCTTGGTTTGGTTGGGAAATTTTGTTCGAGTTCTCTCGAGTCTCTGCCACGGACATCTTTGTACTTGGCTACATACGTCTGCTATGTCCTTGCCGGAGTGTGACGTTCTTAGTGTCTTAGTGCGCAGGTGCAATGGATCACATACAAACCAATAGGATGTCGGAATGGTATATGTTTATACTTCTAATCCAACCACAATCAAATTCACTCTATCCGGATGGCGCGATTTAGCTGGATAGGTTTTTTTTTTTTGAACGATGACGTCGGAATGAAAACAAGCCGAAACAAAATAGGAGTAACGAGGCTATTTTTAAAATGTAAGGAGTAGAAGTAAAAAGTCGGCTGAAAAATAATTACTCCAGTAAAGTATTGATACCCAAAACTTCTACTTAAGTAAGGTAACAAAGTATTTGTACTTCGTTACTTGACACCTCTGCATATGTATGTGTCTGTGTGAATGCATGCATTTTGATTTAATCTTGCCCTGCTTTAAGTCATGCTTAAAAAATGTGCCATGGAAAAAGTGAGGCCATATGCGGTCATCGTTCATCACCCCCCTCCACACACACACACACATACACACTCCTCACCCTCACTGCGCTTTCCTGTGAGTGACATAGAGTGAGCAGCCAGGCACTGACATGAACTCAGACAGCTTATATAAGCCCAAAGCATTCTGACAACTGCTGAGCCTACTGGGCCTCCCTCTCCCTCTATCCCTCTCTCTCCCTCTCTCTCTCTCTCCCTCTCTCTCTCTCTCTCTCTCTCTCTCTCTGTATGTGTGTGTGTGTGTGGAAGTAGCGTATAAATGTGCTCAATACAAAATTGCCTCCTGAAATAAAAACATATCATAATGCCTTCATTTTTCTCCACTGCAATCTGACAAGAAATGCAACAATCCACAATGCAGAAAAATGATTTTTTGAAGTAGTGTCAAATGGCACTGCAGAAAACTTTTTTACATTGTTCTCACAATCTTTTTTCAATTAAATTCACATAATTCACGTGGTGTATTTCCATATTATGATTGTGTGTGTGTGTGTGTGTGTGTGTGTGTGTGTGTGTGTGTGTGTGTGTGTGTGTGTGTGTGATTGTCTCTCCCTCTCTCTCCTACTTTTTTAACGTCAGTGTGCCTTTGTGCCTTTCCGACGCTGCCATATTAGCCATTGCTCTCCTACACACGAGCTGTAGGCATCAGCAGCCTTGGCTGTTCACAGGGCCGAGGTGTTCTCTGATCTTATGCAGCCCCCTCCACTGTGCGATAACACTGATAAATGAGCTTCGCTCAAGCTGTCACACTCCCCCAGTCCTGTGGTGTTATATCCGGATAGTGAAGCTTCTGCTTTTAACACTTAACACGGACGGGCATCTCTGCCTCTTCTCTTAACACTTAACACACATGGGAACCTCAGGCTGTATTGCTCTTTGTGGTGAAGGCTGTAACAGTGTATATAGACGAATAATGACAATACATTTAAAGTGTGTGTATGTATGTGTGTGTGTGTGTGCGTTTCTCTCTCTCTCTCTCTCTCTCTCTCTCTCTCTCTCTCTCTCTCTCTCTCTGTGTGCCAACACATGCATGTGTGTGTAGAAGGATGATTGGGAGTGCAAGAGAAAGAGTGAGAAAACAGAATGAGAGATTGCAGGGGATTAAGCCCAGTTGTTAAGCTTTGTGTAGAAAAGATGTGTGTGCATAGTTCACATGTCGCCCATCTGTACCTTACTTGCATGCAGTGACATGTCTCACACAAACACACCTGCATGCCTTACTTCTAGACCCACCTGAGTGAACCCAGATCAATCTGACATCACCTCATTTTGCCTGGATTGTCCTGACACAATCTGGCGCTGAGGGGGTTTGTGTGGGCTCTTGCATGAGTGCCTCCTCCACCAATATCAGCCATCTGTCCTAGTGAGGGGAGAATACAGCAAGAGACTGTACAAGAAAAGGCACTGATTCCTATTCACAGTGGAGAATGAAACAATCTCCATCAAGGAGAGAGAGAAAAACAGAGGAAGGGGAGATAAAAGAGGGAAGACAGAGGAAATGATGTATGAGAAAATATCAATTCAAAGAGAGTAGAGGTGCATGGGAGAGAGGGAATAGAGAGAAAGGGAGATGGAGAGATAGAGGGAGAAAGAGGGAAGCGGAGGTGAACAGACAGCATTCTGGCTGCAGATAGACAAGTGCACTGAGGAGCACTGTGACTCTTTGGCTGCCCCTCCTCCTCATCCTCTCCCCCTTCTCCCCCTGCCAGTAATGAGGGAGAAAGCCACAGGCAGGCCCTGGGGCTCCAAGCACAACAGTAAGTAGAGTAAGAGGCATGGTGGCCCCAGTGTGTGTGTGTGTGTGTGTGTGTGGGGGGGGGGGGGGTGTTGTACTAAACCTGTGTTGTAGCTGTTGTTTTCGTTGCCGGTAATGCTTCCCTGTTTTGGGATGTTCTGTTACAATGATTTATTCTTATTCTGCCTCCTTGTCAGTATGTTGGGGAGGAAGATGAGATGAAGATGAGAGTTGGAGATATGAGAGTTGTCTTAACATTTTGACAGTTAGTTGTTTCTTCCTCTGTCTACTGCTTATTCTTTTTAGTACGGCATCTGTCTGCCAGCATATGCATGCTGTCCCTCTCTTGTACTGGTATCCCTGAAAGACCTTGGAGTTGTATTTTATTGCTGAACGTCTAGAAGAGATCTGATGTGGCCATCAAAGCAGTTATGTTACAGTTACTTTATTTCCTTTTTCATGCCTGCAGCTTTTCTCCCATGTTAGAATCTTTCATAAATTTAATTTCCAAAACTTTACAACTTTATTCCAAACTACATCAATACTAACTGAAACTGACAATAGTGTGGCATGGTGTTGTGTAGACGGCTCAAATAAAAGCCTTACTATATCAAAGAATCCTTTTTTTTCAGCATGTACTTGTGTTCACGTTGAGTATATTAACAGCTGCTGCAGTTGCATCTGAACTGAGACTAGTATGAGAGAAGACATGACTGCACTTGAACTAATGCAGCCCCACTCCGCCTTTATGAAATCCATACTGTTCATAAACACACAGCCTCAGTAGAAAGCATACTACTATAGAAAGCAAACTACTTACGACGTTTAATGACATTACATGCTGAAAACACATTGCCACTCCAATCAAGACAGAGCAGTGATGCTGTGGCATAACCTTCCTTTCCACTTCCCTCTATAGAAATTACAGGTTGACATTTCTGGAATAAAGAGTTGCATCAATGATACACAAGCCTCTCAGTGCTGGGGAAAGACAATACATCTTTACGAGCCAACCTGCTTACTGAGGCAGATCTAATAACGCTGCAGATGACGAGAGGTCAATCTGACCCCCTGCATAAGTAGACTAAAGTCACAGTCCTGCGCCCATAACCCTCCAGTTTAAAACATTTACTGTGTGCGTACCTGTATGCAAGGGTTGTGCTGCTGTGGATAGCGATGCAGTGGAGGTCGTTTAGCTCGGAGCTGACATCTCTCCATAATGCATGAGTCAAAAACAAGCGTGGCCCAGCAGCCATGCTCAGCAGCAGGGATAAATCACTCATGCCTGACGGCAGTGTAGCCGAGGGGGGAGGAAAACCAGTACCTGGCCTGGTCAAGGCACAGCAGCTCGAGTAGACATTTCCTCTGCCACATGAGTAAATAAATGCATGTGTGTGAGCATGAAGGTGGCAGAGGTAAAACTGGTCATGAGAGAGCCATGCAGGTTGCTCTATCAACTTGAAGGGGTTTTCTCTGACTCTGCAAGTCTCTGCAAGTCACAAGTCCACAACAAGAAATGTTATGGATATTTATCCTCACTAGACTATACTACTATACGACCATTTTAGACAACAAAGAAAGAGACCATGGACAGGCTGAATAACATGTGCCTATCATGTGTGTGTGTGTGTATGTGTGTGTGTGTGTGTGTTATTGTTGTGGGATGACACGGTGTCAGTTTCAGGCTTGAACCTGAATCTCATCTTCAGGCTGCAGGAAGTCTCTCAGCCACTGGGACCGGCAGGCAGGTCAGGGCATGTCAGAAATGTACAGATATACATATACAGACACCATGGGAGTCGATTATCCAAGGGTACGTGTCCCACCCACTTTTTATAACTGTTCATGTAATATCGAATGTCCATGTCAGACAAGATTACACACAGCTCAAAACACTTGTGAAGGCTTTCTCGTTTTGATTACAGCGGCGCTAGGTAAAGTTAAATCCATGTCAATAAAACATTGCTAACATTAGTGAACAGTTTTTGTGAGTGCTACATCCCAAATACAGAATTAACAAAGTAACAAATATTAACAAAGTAATTAACAAACACCCACTTTCAAAAAGCCTCCGACGCCCATGACAAACACACACAGAGACAAACGCAGACACACACACACACACACACACAGCCTTGCTGATAGTGATTCACATTCACAGAGCACACATTCTCTCTCTCTCTCTCTCTCTCTCTCTCTCTCTATCTCACACACACACACACACACACACACACACACAAACACTTACTCAGCTTTGCCCCCCTACCACACACACACACACACACACACACACACACCAACACTCCTATGGGAGTTTCAGTCCACTGTTCCCATGGAAGCCTACATTCTCCTCTAATTGGGTGGAGAGATATGTGTTTGTTGTTTTCATCTGCGACAAGTGATGATGCAGTTATTCTAGGGTTTATGAAGCACCATCTTTCTACAATGTTATTATTAAAAACGAAGACTTAAACTTACAATTTCTCTCTCTCTCACACACACACACACACACCCACAAAGACATAGACAGACACAATAACACGCACGCTCACACATTTTCTCTGGTCCTTTTGGGAGATTCTCTCCACTGCATAATTTTGGCTCTCCTACAGAGAGAGATAGAGAAAGATAGCATAAGGAAAGGGAAGAGATCAGGGAACATGTAATATGGCTGAACGTTTTTTTCATTGTTTTCTTTCCCCTAACTTAGACACACCAGTCCTCTGTCAGATGGTGGCTCCCTGGTTTACTCTCTCCCTCTCTCTTTCTCTCTCTCTCTCTCTCTCTCTCTCTCTCTCTCTCTCTCTCTCTCTCTCTTCTGTTTATGCAACACAGTATGTTGCTGTCATACTGGAGAAGACAATGCCCTGCTGGTCCCTTCCTGTGAGACTGGACAGTCAAAGCACTGCATTCAGGACGAGTCTGAGAAGCACACAGTCGTGGTTTGTGTTTATCGAGAACAATAATGGTGTAGAAAGACTAATCCAAGGCTTTTTCTGTACAGGGTACTTTGGCTTTGTATTGTTTTGATTTGTTGTTTTATGTGCATTATTGAGACACAGAGAACAATTCACCACTCCAACTGGCTGTTGTATCAAAAAGGAAAAGGCTTGTCTGAGTCAGAGCCATATAAAGGTAGAGTTGCGACAACTCCATTGACGCTAATGTTCCATTTTTTCCAACAATGGCAGCTAATGGAATCCTCAAATAGTTCCCGGAAGTTAACAATTAATAATAGCAGCAGTGCAGTTACAGCAGTATAGACTGTTTGTAGCCAACATTTCAGACTCAGATTTACATTCCTTTGCCTCATCCGAATAATAATAATAATAACAGTAATAGTAGTAAAGTAATAGTAGGCTATCAATAGCCTAATTATAATATTAAACGATTTATGTATCGACTATGACTTTTCTGCTGCTCAGTCTTTATCAGCTCCTCATCAAATAAAATAACCCTTGCCTATCCCATTTCAATTAGGCAGTACTACACCACCACGAACAAGCTGTTATTAAGTGTTTGCGTTTAGTAGGCCTACAACTTTTATGATGTGACGTTTCTTGGGCATTTAGCTTCACCATCACGTCAAGTTGTAACGTATGCGCAATGCTCATCTAGGCTATAGATTTAAGTGGCTTAAAGGCAGCAAAAGTGGGATATAGTGCAACTGCTTCCCCAAAAACAATTCCTCCATAACTGTGTATTTAATCGTTTGATATGTGGATAACTTTCAGTGGACTAAACAAAAGGTGAAGATTTTGTTATCACAAGGCTAGCTGGTTCGTTATATGGCGAAGCATATAGCCAACTTTGTTTGCAGCAGTGAAGCTGAGTTTGTTGTTAACATTGTTGGTAACTGTCAGGGAATTTAACCCCAACATATAGATACAAGAACCACAACACGTAGTATGGCTTTGCCCACAAACTCTGGTACCAAGAGGAGAGCCTGCTAATGTAAGGAAGAATTCCTCACACCATCAGTCTCTGACTCTGCAGCCCAAAAGCTGTGTCTTTTATTGTACAGATGCACACAGAAAATAGGAAGCAAGACATAGCGACTTCATTGTGACATACTCTTATCTCACCCACACACAGACTAGGGTGCAGTTCCTGTCTGTCTGGGTGCACTGGGTGAACAACATTTAACTTGAACTCTGTTCTTAGAACTCAGCACAACAATATTTCTGCTTACACAAATTGTTATACAATGCTAATAATAATTTCCTGACAGTAACGTAAACGTTTCTTCAGTTAGGAGCAGTAGCCTACAGTTTTTTTTATTTTTTATGTTGCATTCATTTTCATTGGCAAGCTAGCCTAATATGCATGAGAACCTATATAGATTTGAGGGAGCTGCAACAGCATCAGCACGGTCAACACAGCAGGCACTAGCCCAGTGAAGGATCGTGTAAACCCCATCCCCAGAAACCAGTTTCAAACCAAGCTTGCGCTGATATGATGCATGATCACTGATCAAATTGCTATTTTCTTACAGGATGAGCACAATCATGCAGGTTCTCTGAATCTCAAGCTCTTTAGCCTAGCATCTTAATGCTATATTCACAGCACGGTGAATGACAAACGGTGACAAAATGCTGTTGTTTATGAGTTCATAGCCTGGTTATTTATCAAGGACTATCACGTTTTATATGTTATTTTGGTCACTCGATCGCATTACCATGGGGTTTGTGTACAGTAGGTAATGCTACGGTTAACTTAACATGCCCACCATTACAGTGGAGAGATGTTAGAAAACTTTTAAACCTTTTTTTTTATTCTCCCGAGACGCGAGCTACTTAAGGTAGTTCGCTCATTATCTCAGATCAGTGAAGAACTACCAGAGAAAACGTTGGGGAGAAAACTCAAACAAGTTAATGTTACAGTTTCTCGTTGCAAAATTAAAATCTCCATGCGCTTTTGTAGGCTACACGCAGTCTCAAAAACACTGTTTACAGCTCTTGAGTCACGTACTAGGTCATTTTTTTTTATAACGATAATTTAGATAGGCCTAGGTTACACTTATGGGGTGGGTGCTATTGTGTTTTCTAAAGAATCTCCCGTCTTGGTTTTGTACAGAAATCAATATTAAGTGACACATACGTAAAAGGGAAAAAAGGTCACCTTCCGATATTTAGCAGGCTACGGTCTGGAATTTAAAGCAACACCGAGTTTTTTGTACCTTACCGTACTTTCTATTTGTCTCGTAAATCCGCCGCCCGAGTTGGAAAGTGTAAATTACCCAGCTTTCTTGCGGCATTTTGGGCAGGCACGCCCACTTTACCTCGGAGTACTTCAGGGTACCCCAAGGTGGACGTACGACCTTACAACAAACATGGCTGCGCCCATAGTTGAGATGAGATGACATGCATTTTTGTATATGTACTGTGTTGGTCATGTTAATGTTGATGTAATGCTCTTACACACTAGATTACATTGCTGCTTCAATCCGGTCGCCAATTCATGCATTGCACGGTTTTGCTGTGCCTGCAATACAATGTAACAATTTGTTTTCTAGCCGTTTAGCTAGAGGCTACATGTAGCACAAAACAATAACAATGACTAGCCTCCTGCTAATGCCCCTCGTGGCTCGAGAGAAAGGCGTTCCTATAGCCACTCATTCGTACATGTTGTACGAGTGGGTGTACGATGATTTACAAGACAAATAGAAAGCACCATTAAAATAATGTTTCGAAAATCGTTTCAGTGGTTCATCAACTCGTAATAGGGTGAACGGCACATTCTGCATTCGCTTCGCGGCCCTCTATCGGCTATAACCGCACGCACTATGTAAGTTTGCCGGATCGGGTAGCGGATCTGTAGTTCGATGGAATGAGACATGAGAAACTACAAATTTGACTTGCATCTGATGTCGCAATACATCCTACTTTCATAAAATCATGCAACATATTTTACATTGTCTGTGGACATTGTTATTTGCAAAGCTGGTGCTGGATAAACAAATAGTGCGTGCGACAGAGGAAAAGTTCTTTGGTGTTGCTTTAATTTAATATTGTTGTAATGGTAGGATAACTACACAGTTTACACAATAATTACACTGTGTTATAAATATTGTATATCAATGCATTTATTGTCTGTCAATTACCCAAAAGTGTGGCTCTGTCTCTCATTGAACAGTAGCTTATTTAATGCATTCTAATCCATTGTCAATCACTTCCGGGAACTTTTTGAAGTTTACATGAACCACGTGACCTTAACGAATTTTGAACACCCATTGTCGCAACTCTACCTTTTAATTTTGACCTTCTATTGCACCACCCAAACATGCACCACCCAAAAGAGAAACAGAGAAAGACAAACAGAGAGAGAGAGAGAACAAAGGCATATCCTGAGGGTACACTAGAGTTCTTCCCCTTATTAAAACTTTATTCACAGAGCTGTCTCAATTATGCAAGGAGCTTTGCCATGCATACTACTCACACCCAGGGATCAGAGGGGAATGGCCCGTTGATGCTCCAGCCGTAAACCAAACGTATAAAGTATAAACTGGTTCCTGAACATTTGATCCTGGCGTGCCCCTGTACCAGACTAGGAATTGGTTGACTGGTTGAAACTTGAGCTTTTGATCCAGGCAATCCTTTGTGTCAGGTGATAAAATGCTTCCGAAGCGTTTGATCCAGGCATGTAGTCGTGCATATGTGGCAGCAGGCTGGGGTGGAGTGGCACCATGGCAACAGCTGACACCTTTCCATCCCCAGAGAGCAAAGATGGGTCAAGGGCAGTGTGACGAAGGGCCAGGGGAATTACCGGGTCGCAGGAGGATGCAGCTTAGAAACAAGCCATAACAAGCCGTATACACACTCTCCTGCACACACATGCAGTATGCACCATGAACACATACAGAATGCATGTGCACACACACACACACACACACACACACACACACGATGTACACACACCTACACACGTACACACACACACACATACACACACACACACACATACTGTACATACACACACATACATACACACACACACATACACACACACACGCACACACACACACACATACTGTACATACACACACATACATACACACACACACACATACACACACACACACACACACACACACACACACACACACACACACACACACACTGTACATACACACACATACATACACACACACACATACACACACACACACATACACACACGCACACACAATTACACAATTCGGCACCTTTATAGAGTCACATGGCAAAGACGCAACAAAGGTTCACACTCATATACACCCAACCCAGAGAATGGCATGCTGTAGATGGACACACAGAGTGAGAACAGGAGAATGAGACAGCTTTGTCTTGGTAAGCACTCTCATCTTCCTCTGTTTTTTCTCTGCCTCCTCCTCCGTCTTTTCCTCTTTCACTATTCCTCCGTCAGTGGCATTCTCTAGCTTTCTTCGACATTCTGATTAAGTTATCCACTGTCCATTGTGGAGAGCTATACTGATTAGGTGGATCTGAGCAGCTATTTCACAGTAAACAAAGACTGAAAAAATTGACTGTCCCCCACAGCTCATTCAAATACATTATGTGCGAGTTTCTATTTGCCGGTATTGTATGTCATGATTCCAAAGAGCTCACACAAAAACAACAACAAGCACTAAGAGAGCAGGAAAGAGAGAGGTGAACAGACACAGCAGCCAAACACATTTGTTTTTTTATGTTGTCTAAATGAGCTTATGCAAGGTCTAGACACTTACAGGCCATTTAGACAAGAGGACGAGGTTTTGAGGTGTGAATGATACCATTACCAGCACTGTGAATACCTCTCTTCCTCAGACATGAAGAAAACTTTACTTGAATCATTCTCAGTCCTAGCACGTACCATGTGGACCTTTCTCTGACCAGTGAGAGAGCTTGCCTGAACTAATAACAGAGTGGGACAGAGAAATAGGTGAACAAAGAACATGCTGCTCTGTTACATAACAGATGTAAACCACGGTCAGAAAACATTACCAAAATAAAATCTTAAAGCAAACAGCACATCCTATTAGCATACTGTGTATTCCAATTCCATACTGTCAACATTTCCACTGCAAGTGTTTATTTCTAAGACGTTGCATGCATCCATCAACTGTAACATTAAACAATATTTTATTTCTTTCTGGCTTTGGAAACCAGAGCTGAGGTCACTATACCTGACTATTACAACTACATACTAACGGGAATGGTTCTGCCATACAGACAATTGTGAAACACTAGCCTTTTTTCCGTTCCATGCTGTACGCTCCAAATGCATTATGCCATTACCTACTCTCCTGGTAGTGGCTTATTGATTACTTTTACATGGATGAGCTGCTTAGTGGGGAGAGTGGCTGCCTGTTAGCCATGCAGTTGTGTGGTGAAAGCAGAAGAGAGAGATGGACAGATAAGTGAGACAGATAAGTGAGACAGACAGACAGTGAGACAGATAGAGAGGCAAGAGAGAATGTAAGAGAGTATGAAAATAAGAATGAAAGACATAGTGATAGAGAAAGTGAGAGTGTCTGCAAGAGAGAGAGAGCATGAGAGAGGCACACATGTAGACACAAACATATAGGTTTGTTAATCTCAGATGTTTGTTTGCCTATTCTTTGTTTTCTGTATTTAAACATTGTGTTTAATTGTGTTTCCCTTACAATTAAACAAAAAAGATAATGGCAATAAAGTTCACTTAAATTTAATTGAACTGAGAGAATATGTGAATGAAAGAGAGAGAGAGAGAGGGAGAGGGAGAGAGATGAAGATCTTGCTGGAGGATGGAAGGGCTGTCTTACATCCAGCTGAGGCGCAGCAGCATGCCAGAAGCCTCCCACATCTACGGCCAGCAATCCACACTCATTATCCTCCTGCCGGGGGAGGTGGTGGGGTGGGCAGGGGTAGGGTGGTGGCAGCAGCGGTGGAGGAGGCACTAAATGGCAATCCAATAAGATGGGAGGGAGGGGGGTCCAGGGCAGAGGGGTGCCTGGCGCCTAATTGCCAGGATCACGTCCCACGTGCCTCGGCCTCGCTCTGCATGATTAAGCCAGGGCACAGAGCGAGAGGCCTCAGCACAGCTTTAAATAACCCAGCTGCCTTGACTTGCTTACGAGAGGAAAGTACAGAGATAAGTGTGTGTGTGTGTGTGTGTGTGTGTGTGTGTGTGTGTGTGTGTGTGTGTGTGTGTGTGTGTGTGTGTGTGTGTGTGTGTGAGTTAGTGAGTGAGAGTGAGTGATCTGGCTTACCTGAACAAGGGAGACAAACAGAGACAGACTCCTGATGTCCTGAGAGAGAGAGAGAGAGACAGACAGACAGGCAGACAAGAGACAGAGAGAGAGTATGTGTGTGTGCAACCGTGCCTCTCCTCTGCACTATACTGAACTGCCTTTAGTCTTAAAGTCACATGTTAATCCATCACATTTCTCTCAATGAACGGCCCTCTGCACTGGTGTGAGCTATACTCACAACATCAGGCAAACACTAACACAGGGCCCTCAGGGTAAATACCTGGCTGTCAGGCGCATGGCCTCAATCACAAACTCAAAGGACACACATGAATAAAGAAGAGATACAGATACAAACAAGCTTTTCAGCGTCTATCCTCTTGGGTTCACACGTTTAATTGTATTATCTGCTAAAGGAGCACAGTCACGCGATCACAGTTTTGTGTTCGGGTCTCCCTTCACTCTATAACCATGTAGTAAAATGATCAAAGGGGACCATATACACTTATTAAAACTCCTTGGTTGGTCTTGTGACTTGGCGCTTAATGGTACAATTGTTCACCTTTGTGCTGATCTTATCAACTTCAAATTGTCATCCCCGGTGATTCTATAGTTCAAAATATGTAGTTTCCACATAGAAACACTCTTTTATGAGCTGAATATTTCTCATCATACTGAATTTGAGTATTGCTTTTGGACATCTAAGCAATACCATAATACTGTATGTATGTATGTATGTATGTATGTATGTATGTATGTATGTATGCATGCATACCTTATAAGCATTAAAATCCTTTTCCTAATCCAAACGGTGTTGCAGTCCTATGAACAATTCTGTGGTGATGTCTACAAAAAGCCTCCAGATCTGATGAGATGGGTTTGTACTCCAATTTAAAGGACCCAGTGTGGTGCCAGTACCTTACTTTGCATGTAGTTGATGGTAGTGTATGGCAGTATCCGCTTTGATGCGCCATGTTCTCCAACAAAGAGATCTAGCACAGGCAAAAAAATGGGTGACAATATAGAGCCATTGTGTTCAGAATAGAATTGTCATATCCCAGGAGAACTGTGGATTTACTGAAGCACAAGCATTCATCCAGCCCCACCATTGTTACAGATGGCACTGGCAGTGATTACTGCACGCTACAAAAAAGATGAATATGTTGTATATTGTAATGTAATAGAACTATACTGAAAGAGCCTTGTTACTCCATCGGAGGCTCATTGTGACTTTTTCCTGTGTTCCACACTGATAATTAATCTCACAGCCAGCTCTCTTCCCTACTTTCCCACTCATTTCCAGGTCACCTACTCCCAGACTGGCTGCTGGCCTGACCCCCTTTATCCTCTCAATTGAAGCACTCAGGAAGGAAGCCAAGGCAGAGCTTTTCAGTCAGGGCTTCAACTTTGACTGTTGTCAGAGACAATAATCCCCAGAACAATAATATTGAAATTATTAATTAATTAATATATGAAAACCATAACAAGGAATGTGATCCCTCTGCCATCCTCTGCGTTCCTAGGCCCAGTGAGACTGGTTCTCATCCCAGAGAGGAACCTGATAATAACCAGTAATTAGGTCAGGACTCCCATGTCTCCCAAAAGGGCTGCCATATAGTCAGATATCTATCTCACTGCAAAGAAAAAATAACACACACACAAAGATTAAGAGAGAGATTAACATTCTGTACTACTTCTACGCTATGTTGAAGCCATGCCATGGTGTCAAAATACCTCTCTACATTAAAAATAATGCACAACTAATAATGCAGCAGCCTATACAGTAATATTTCAACAGTGGCCTTTAATATTTCAGATTTGTCACCATCTTTAAAAAGGGCATCTAACATGTGCCATGTCTGCCCACATTTTGACAAACACGCCAATTAGGTGCCACATTACCTACAGCCTCAAATGAAGTCGTGCATGTAGATTGGCTGTTGGACAGTAGGGCTCAGGTTGGTGGCCTAGCCACGTTTGTGTTTGAGGGTCACTGAGTATATTTTTGGTTGAATTAGCTATGTGGGTGGAAGTAAGCACTTGAGGGACACCATTTTAAAGATGGTGGCTGCTAACTAGCTAAAGCTAACCCTCAGAATCCTGACCCCCTGGTTGGGTAGTACACAACATTTCTTTAGGCATCAGGGGATGAGGCTCAACCATTGCACAGATCTGGACCCACTGGCCTATGCTACATAAACAAACTCTAGACAGAATAAGGCCGTGGTGTGAATGGAAACGAGCAACAAATGCTTAAAGCACTGATGTGAGAAACATAGAATACATTTCTTTAACCATGCCTCCAGAGATAGGACACTACCAAGTCCTTAGATCATCCAAAGTACTTCATCATTACCCTTTGATTTCTTGAACTTTGAATGCTAAAAATTTCCACAACATAAATTTTCTTTCAGTGACAGAACATTTCCCCTAATGCTGCCATACTGTTACCCAGCACAAGCATCAGTGAGAGACTAGAGAAGAGGTACTGCTCTTACTTACACTAGGGGTCTCAGAATTCCTGCTGCTCCTCATCTCATCGTAAAATTAGGGAGAGGGCCGCCTAAGACAGATTTAGATCAAACATTTATCAAGCCACTCTTTCTCCCACCAAGCGTGTGTGTGTGTGTGTGGAGCATGGGGCTGATGAGAATGTGTGTGAACGTATTCTGACAGCATTCACACAATGCTCTGGGAACGTGCCAGGGGCAGGCCTGGAGTTCCTCAACAAGCTCAGTCAGGCCTACGTAAGCACTTATCAATCTCAAGAGGCATCTAGCAAGGCAAAGCTCATTCCCATTCTCACTGGCCACTTCAGTTCTCCAGTATTTAACACCACACCTCCAGCTGTAATGAGGAGTGCAAACATGGAGGAGCTGAAATGGTTTGTGTTGAGTCTGTATTTCACACGTCACCTTTACCTCACAGACTGATGTCTGCATCAGGTTCCATGTGTAGAGTTCCTGTGTTCACACCCATACACTTTATGCGTGACAGACAAGAAACAGCAACCCTAGTATGTAGCTTACAGTAAGTTCATTTGGGTCTCTAAAGCAGCGCACATAGTTACCACATAGTTGACCACACTGTTTGTTTATTCAAAGGATGATGTCTACAGCTTTAACCTGCACAGTCAAATTTGTTGAGCTTTACACTTGAGCCACACATGAGCTGTGGTATTTGAAGGATATTTGCTGGTATTTACTGTGTCATGCCCTCTCTCTGAGTGTCATTAATTCCCAGCGAGCCACTGAGCAGACAGCAAAATGTTTGTTTATTGGCACATACCCCAGCAATGCCAGGAAGCTCTCTCTTTCCCTCTCTCTTCCCCAACCCTCTCACTTGCTTACCATTCCTACGCCCCCCCTCCTCTCTCTCTCTCTCTCTCTCTCTCCTGCAGTGAACAAACAGGCAGCATCACTCAGCAGCCTCCCAATAACCATCCATCCCCTGAGTGTGGCCTGTGTCAGCCAAGGCAATTAAAACCATCCATTCTCTCCCCCTCCCCTGCTGCTGCTACACACACACACACACATGTGCACACGTGCACACATACACACACACACACACACACACACACACACACACATAAATACACACGTACAGACACACACACACTGTAAATACACACATACAGACACACACACACCCAGCCGCCTGTACTCGCTGCACACTGGGCCTCTCAGTCCTGTGACCTGTCTGTGGCCTTTAAGCAGTGTCGAAACCTCCACTGAATGCTCAGTTTCAGATGTCAACACAGGGAGGAGAGAACGAGGCGGAGGTAGAGAGAGAGAGACAGAGCATGCATGAGAGAGAGAGAGAGGATCTGAAGAGGTAAGGAGTGCAATAATTCATGAAACAGAAAAGGAGTGCTTCTCCTCTCTCAGGCCTGGTGTTAATTTTGAGGCCGAGGGTGGGGGTTGATAGTACAGATACAGATGGCACCTGGTTCTTCATTATGAAAAGAAGGAACACAGCCTTTCATGCTAAGTGGTGTTATTTTTAAAGGATTATATCAGTTTGGAGAGCAGGAGAGATGACTGCAGAGTAATGACTGCTTTGGCAATACAAACTCTCTTTTGTCATGCCAATAAAGCACTTGAAAACACAAGAGAGAGAGAGGAGGGGAGATACAAAATAAAGGAAATATAATGTTTGCCTTTTTAAAGTCTGTAGTAGGGAGGAAATGGCCCTGAGACCAGGTTTTTCACTGCAGTTGCTAAGAGCAGTTGCTTCCTTTTGTTCAGTGCCTACCAGCACAAAAGCTAAGGGATAGATGGGCTCCATTTGGCCCTCATCAAAGCAACAGACAGAAGAGCAACGGAAGGCATTTGCTCCCTTGAGCCGCCCGGTGTGCAGACGTGTGCAAAAGACTAAGAGCTGTTGATTACAGGGCACCATCCCTGTTGAAAGATGCTTTGACTTCAGAGCGGCTGCCTGCCACCATCCACCGGCATGATGCTGACACCCCTGATTAACCAGCTTTCAGCTGAAGGGATGCGCTCATTTTCAGAAAGGCCAAGGATATACCTGCTTGTAACAACAAGTACACACATACAGTACGCAGCAAGGCTGCAACATGTATCCCGCCTCCATTGTGCACGTCCTCAAAAAAACATGGCCTGTTCCGCTAAACTGGTAGTATAGGCACATGAGCAGCCAAGACTGGCTTTATTTATGACTCTGGGTCAGAATACTATTGTCTGCCCTCTAGCAGAGTTCTCCAGTAACTTGCGTAGTGCTCTCACTGCTCCCCGAGCGCCGCTGTTGTTGCAGGCAGCTCACTGCGCCGGGATTAGTGTGTGCTTCACCTCACTGTGTGTTCACTGTGTGCTGTGTGTTTCACTAATTCACGGATTGGGATAAATGCAGAGACCAAATTTCCCTCACGGGATCAAAAGAGTATATATACAGTACTTACACATATAGATGTGTGCGCAAATGTATGCGAATGTTAAAGGAAAAAGCAAAAAGCAAGCATATCCTTTAGGATGCTGGGGGTCTGCAGGCTGAAGCTGCACTGAAGTGAGCTGGTTTCACCTCCCATAGCCTTACAAGGCCTCTCCTATTCCATAAAATATGCATAACATCTACAGTATCTGACCAAGATGTGCCAAGGCCATGTTGTTCAATAATTAACTGACTTCACCTCTCATTTATTTTTGCCCAGCTGTGTTTTTTTTCCGATTACCTTTGTGGGCAGATGAGTCAATCTTGTGAAATCTCAGCCCTGATACAGTATGTCGAAAGTGAAAGGGAGAGTGAAAGGGAGCTTCACCTTATTTGTTGGGTTTTCCTTGAGCACAAGTGGAGTCTCGCAACAAGACATACCAGCCCTAGTGCCAAGCAGACACGGTGCGATTTTGGCCTGTTTTTATCACCGAATCAGTCGGACCTGATAAAGTTTTGAATCAGGCAGAATTCCTGTCCAATTTGTGGTGTAGTTTGAGTAGGCTCTCAATGCCTGATTAGAAGGCAAAAAATAATTCCTGCTCTGGTTTGATTAGACTGGATTTCTGCCATGTCAGACATTTTTGTCGGCTGCAAGAAGTTCAAACATATGAGTGTGAGCACAGCAATTTTGTCGGATTGAAATGTAGTGTGAGTTACCATGTCATATGTAACAGAAAAAAGTAGTGTCTGCCTGGTTTAAGGGCTAAAACTGGGCTTAAACTATTCTTATCAGATGTCATTCTACCAAGCAGCACAATAGGAAAGGAAAAGAGAAAAAAGAGACATAGTGTATGCAGCTAACTATTGTGTCTTGGACATTACGTAACATGATATAATGTCATAGTTGGTCATGTAAATAGCCACCATCATCCATCTTCAGTGTGCAGATGATGCCATCACAGCCCATTCAACACTTTTCATGTTCTGGTTCAAAAGTTTTGCATGTGTGAGTCTCAAGCAATAAACTAATATCTAAATGTTTTGTTTTTTTCAACAAGGAACCAGTATAATGCTTTTTGACCCAAGGCTGTAGCCATGGAGTCAACATTGGGGACGACCAAATGTGCATGGCGGGTGAAATCAGTTCCTGCCATTTTATGTAAAAATTCATGAACACATGATATGTTCACTTCTATTTTATTTTTATGAATAATGTCTAACAGTACTATTTTATACTGTTTTTGTGTCATTCTATCTGATTCTATTGGTTGGAGTGACCACAGGGAGGTGTGTAAATAGATAGATAGAACTATCAGATTACGCAGCTAAAAGGCCTTCGGACATCATTTGGCTAGTAGTACCAGGCGATTCTCAGTAGACATATTCATAACAATGGAAAGGTTTTTATATAGATGCAGTATGCTGCATTATTGCATACTGTATGTGGTCATTTGGTCAGTTTTCTGAAATATTATGTATACTGAGCCATTATCTAATGAAATATGCAATCATTTGCTTAGATTTCAGAAATTCTAACACTGAATAAAGTCAGGTTCAAAATTCTTCTTTTTGTTTTTCATTTTGGCAACATATTTGAGTGTGGACCAAGGACTAGACCAATCCAATTCAATCTAACACCAATCCAATAATCTGGTATGGTGATAAATTCTAGTGAGTGAAAGAGATACAGTAAAAAAACACATTTGGAAATGATGAAAAACACTACAGGATATCATAATTCCATATTGAATTGCATTACATGACTATGTATTTTGACTGTCTTGGTTACATACCATACAAAAAAGGACTTTCATTTTGGTGTGACTGACTATTAATTTAAATAATTATTCACTAAAACATACACTAAGCATTTTGGGGGGGTAATCCATATGATGGTGCTGGGCATATGAATTGTTTAGAGAAATGCACTCACTATCTTAAAAATGTTAAGGATGATTTGAGAAATGATAACTGAGAAAAACATCAACAAACACTGTAAAGTATACAGATGAATACACAGGGAAACGTTATGAGAGAATATTTTTTCCTAATACAATATGTGCAAGTACACCCCCACCTCTCTGATCTATAATCATAGAGCTTGCTGATAGGCTTTTCATAAATTTTTAATGGCATACTACGATTTTCGGTCAGGATAAAGCTGTCTAATTACTAGGTTCAAGGAAAGCTGAATCATAAGCAGATAGTGGGAGACGGTAACGGATAAGTCCCTTCAGGGCGGAACAAGACCCCTCCGATGCGCGTCGGGGTCCGGTTCGCCCTGTCGGGACTTATTTTCCCAATAATGACCGGCGTTCTATACATTATCCCTTACGTATCCATGTGTTCTCAACAAAAAATCAGATGGGGAAAGTTGGCTAACGTCTTTACATCTTTACAGTATGTTAAGCTTGAAAGTCTTTCCAAAAAGTATATCATAAACATCAACTTATTGCTAAGTCATTTCAACAAAAATATCACCATTGTGCACACACAGAACACCAAAAGAAATGGGTGCATGTATAGGCAGAATAACCCTATTCACAATTGTTTTGTCACAGACTGCCTTATACCAAACACATATCCAATATCTAATCAGACGGCACAAAACAAACTCCATCTGATTGTCATGGACGATGTCGAAGGGTTAAAGCTTGGGACAAATGATCAGGTTCCCAACCATTCTGCACAAATTGCCAGGGTAGCTGAAGCCCCAAGAACAAGAATAATATGGACCAGTATGACATAATGTTGGCATGGCATAGCTTAAAGGCCATTCGTGCTGAGTCAGATCTGAGAATGTTGAGATCCTGCAGCAAACTAGTGTAACCTGTGTTGTGTGGATTACGCGCCTCCACCCTGCACTCGCCCAGACTCAAACCCACAAACAGCAGCACATTGGAAATCGAGCATGCTAGCAATCGAGCTAAAAGCCCAAGCTGCTAGCTCTCACTGGCACGACTCTTATGGCATCGGGAGGGAGGTTTACCAATGTACATACTGCACAGCTACGGACCAGCTGGCTACCGTTACACTACCACAAGAGCCAAAGGTGCACAAACACCAGTCCTCCTTACCAGAAGGAACAGCACCTCTCCTCTCCGACCCTCACCGAGACACGCAATACAAAGTACACCACAGGTCCTGGAACTAAATCTGTAGGATGTTATTGGGCTTAAACGATCATGTCATTTTGTCAATTTAAACAGCATCTACAACATTACACAGTGGCCTCCTTCACTACTTCTTTCACTCAGCTGATACTGCTGCATCCCAGTGAGCATTTCCATCCAAGGCGAGCCAAAGCTCAGAGACGGTACACAGGAGGGATTTTATCAGTAGATTTCCTCCATACACAGGCACTGACCCCCGTGACCTTGGCATTACCTGACCTCAGAGAAACTATGGGAGCCTTTCTGCCTCTATCTCCACAGCCGGGGTCCACAGCTGCTATTTCTGGAACAGCAAGAGCTGGCTGCCTCTATCTCGTATCCTCAGACTCTCTCTCACACACCATGCTCCTTTTTGAAACACACACACACACACACACATTATTTGGAATCTTAATCAGAGTATATCCCTAGTAAACATGCTTCACTTCTTCACCATCACCATCATCAAATCTTCTATCTGGTGCACATATGTGGGGTGTGTGCTTTCCTTTAGCCTTTAGAGAGTACTTTAGAGAGTTTCTCACAGAAGTAAATTGTGGTGATACTTGGACTGTACTTGATGGTCTTTTCACCTCAGATGTGATGTCAACCTAAATGTATGCAACCTACATTAGACAACCATGGAAGAAACTTCAACACAAGCACTCCAAGACTGTTTAAAAGAAAAAAGTAAAAAAGGTTTACCAAGTTACCATTAACTTGTTATTAATTAAACAATGTCAATGTTTTATACTGCATATTCGCATACTATTGAAATCCTTGGTTACCTTTTTAGGTATTACTGAAGCAACTCATACTTTGTGTGTGGCAGTAAATAAAGGTCATATCTGTTATCTATCCTATTTTAGTGTTGTAACTGTTTGTACCTTGCTAAAACCAGCACTGATTTTGATGCACAATTACTAGTAACAAAGTTTGAGAGTGACATGACACTGTCATGAACGTGTCATACACATTATAAACAAGTCATGAACGTTTATGTGTATATATATATATATATATATATATATATATATATATATAACACTTCTGTCAAAGTGTCATTTGGTTTTTGTCATAGCAAGTTAGGGTTAGGGTTAGTGTTAGGGTTATGACAGTGTCATGTCATTCTTATGTAGATACCTTCAAGTAAAGTGTAGCCAAACTTTGTTACTAATAATTGTTACCCAAAGGTTAGTAAGTATAATATTGAGTGCAACAGAACATACTTGGAATTACAGCTCCAAAAATATTTCACTAGAGAAAGCACATATCAAATACCATAAACACTTAGTAAATAGTAACTTTTAAAATGCTGCCATTAATAAATAAGTTGTATGTGTGAATAAGACTCAACAAAATGTTTATCAGTGTTTTCTTTTCACTCTTTTGTGATCAGACATATTTTTATCTCAGTAACACTGGAGGTCCCAAAAAATTACAATAGCATTGAAACAAGCTATACATTCCAGCAATGCATGTGGGGGTACCCACATTACAAACACCTTTGTAAGGACCAATTAAGTTGTAAGTAACGTCAACAGTTAAATACATGGAAATTGCATGCTGTCTTTGGTGGCAACAATGTTACAGTTTGGGCACTGTCAGCAGTGGTTTACTCAAATCTCTAGCCTCCCCAGATGTTCGGACACGAATGTATCCAAGCAAAGACATGGAGTGGTGGCAAAAGTCTTCCACCTGTCTAATTTGCTGGAAACTGAGGACAGTCCTCCATGCACTTGCAGCTTGCGTTGCATTCCTGGAGGAAACGATGAATGGCTTTGAAGATGAAGTAGTCCCACTTGTCATATTCAAGGCAAAAGACTCAATGTCATGATTTATTGAAAGATTGACAAAGCGGTAAATGTTCCTTACTGCTTTGATGGGATTTTCCACTAAATCCTCATAACGCACAGTCATGTATTTCCCCTTAAACCAGTTGGGTGGATTTATAGCTGTTTTTAGAGTTCTTGATGTACGGTCACATATCACTTCCATAGCTCCAATAGAATGGTAGTCAGAGCCGTCTTTTTTGTTGGCCTTATGACCTGGATCAGCAAATGGCATACGGTGAAGTTTGGGGTCCCTGCTGCGTACCACCTGCAAATTTTCACGAATCAACCCATGTCTAGATTTAATCCTTGAGTTGGCAACAGCCCTGGGGTCTCTAACCAAATGAATCACCTTCAGATTGAAGGAGGGGTCTTCCATTAAAGGAGCCAATACATTGACATCCAAGATGCGCACTCCCTTGATTACTATTGTGTTGTATTTCAAGCACTCCTCTTCCAACATTCTGAGACTCTGAGGGGGACATTTTTTACACACCTTGTCATCAACCATTCCCACCACATCTTTCCTGTATGCTGTGCAAAGAGGCAAAGAACACATGACTTTATTGAGAGTGGCACCGAAGACTCCAAGAGAAGTTACATTCTTGCCGCCTGGGCTATTGTACAGCTGAAACACCGAGAAATCACAGCGGTACAGGGAGTTCAGCATGTCTCTGGCTGCCCCCTGGAGAGACACCGCATCACCGGGGTAGAGCTTCTGCCATATATGCCACATGGGTTCGTACAGGAAGAATACATCGGGGTTCTGATTGAACAGTTCTCCGAAAAAAGACGACCCAGATCGCCATGTTGTCAGAACATAGACCAGCTGTCTTTTTCTGGTTTGAGGGGCTTTGTAAAGAAAACGGATATCTGACCTGCTCTGAAAAGTCGTGCTCTGCATTTGATGGTTGCACTGTTGTGGCTCTTTAGTCCATTTGTAGTTAGCCAGGTTCAACATGGTCAAGGCTACAAGCAGAAAGTACGCGAGTAACATAATTATTCTCTTTTTGCGCAGCACTTTCATAACAAATCCGGGATTTGCTATGATCTTCGTATTGTTCCGGTAGGTTCTGGGTTTCCTGCCGAATCCAACATCTTTCTCCCATGGTGGCGTTAATTTGAGTTGATAAGGTTTGTTTTTCATTTGAAACGACTGTAACTATATCGTCTGGTGACGTTTAGATTTGCAACACTGTAGCATTCCGTGTAGCAGCTGCAGTGTTACATCTGGAGGCACACGTCTGCATCAAGTCCATCGATGTGGGTACTCACGAAATAA
This sequence comes from Alosa sapidissima, assembly GCF_018492685.1. Lineage (NCBI taxonomy): Eukaryota > Metazoa > Chordata > Actinopteri > Clupeiformes > Clupeidae > Alosa > Alosa sapidissima. Next base: position 46,849,163 of record NC_055957.1, on the reverse strand, counting down.
GTGATAAGCTGCCAAATCCTCCGAAACCCGGTTGAAAACGTAAACAAGTACTGCACTGCGCAAGTGTTCTCATTCGGATTTAAGGCCTCAGTCGGAGAACGACAGATCTATGTGAAAATGTACTTACTGAGAATTAACGCCTCGGATCCCCTAGTTTGCTGATGCATCTCGGCACAGACTCAATGGTAAACAAAGCAGCACCACCACCAAAGAGGTAGTTTACCCCACAGACTTTGGAAAAATGTCAGTTTACGTCGGACAGACACCATTTGGCACTAGAGATATAATAATAACTCCCCAATTACGTGACTGTGATCCTTCTCTTCAGTGAAATATTCCCTGCCCATCGAGGCTGACGCCGACTATAATATCATCCTTCCACTGAAACTAATTGAAACTGCGCGAATTCAATCAGAGCATGGCCAAACAAAGTCCCGCCCACCTGAAGATGTGATTGCTGGAAGTCCCGGGAATCAGTCAAGCGGCGAAGAAAGTAATTGGCCTTTCGCACGTCTGTCTAATGTCGTGACTATTCGAGGGACTGTCCCTTTGCAACATACAGCACCATTTAAACATCCCTGGTATCTTTCTTTCACCGATGAGCTCTGAACATTTCTGTCATGTCACATCCATAGCATTGATCATGCATATTATGTAAACTCACGATGTTCGCATGAAATGTTTGCATTACCATATCTAGAATATCCATCTAATTTTGATGCAATATAAAGGGAGAAAGGAATCCCCCACTGATGGACTTTAACTTATAACAGAGAGACTTTACTCTAGGCCTACAACAGCAGTATTAACCTATATATTAACTTAGAATTTTTAAAAAATTACACATTTCAGATGCATTTCAGAAGCATCTATTATGGGGATGAAAGTTGTATAAGATTAGGCTGATGTTATGATTCTCAATGGGGTTATATAAGACAGTTATTAAACTCACCCTTCCTATGGAGGCTTCTTATCTTTTACCACTTTTTTCATATTGTATGTGACTGCCACCTACTGTCGTAATGTTCCTGTCTCTCTCTCTCTCTCTCTCTCTCTCTCTCTCTCTCTCTCTTTCTTTCTCTCCCACGCTCTACAACCCCCACCTCCACACAACCCCAACACACACCACCTACAGTCAGGAAATTGAATAACTGCAAATCACCGTATGTCCCAGGTACAAGTACAGATATTGATTTTGTGACTTTTTTTGTGTATTGATTTTTTATTGCAAAAATTGGTGGCAGTACATTGTTTTTCAGTACCTATGAAACTGGAAAGTGTGTGTGTGTGTGTGTGTGTGTGTGTGTGTGTGTGTGTGTGTGTGTGTGTGTGTGTGTGTGTGTGTGTGTGTGTAAGAGAGAGAGAAAGAGAGAAAGAGAGAGAGAGAGAGAACTATGTAGCTCCATGGGCCTCCTTAAAAAGAGATTAAACTAGTGTGAGGTTCATGCCAGTGTTGCATTAGGCTGGCTCACTGCCATACGTGTGAGTTTGAACGGCCTAGAGTTCGCATTTACACCAAGTAACACCCGTACCCCCCACCTCCATGACACACACACACACACAAACACACACACACACACACCCACACACACACACTCACACACACACATACACACACACACACACACACACACACACACACCCACACCCTCTCCATCCTCCTCCATTTCTCCTCCCTGTCTCCCTGTAGTTCCTCAGTGTGTTTCTAATTGACTTCCCCGACCCGCTCCCTATCTCTCCTCTCACACTATTGCTCTGTAAACCCCTCCCCTGTGTCAGTCCTGCTGAGTACTTGGCCTGCGCTGCCTTCCTATTCTGGGGTCTGCTTAGGCTGCACCACAGATGAGTTAATATTAAAATATAAAAATACCTCTCACAGGGAACTGGGCAGTCTGAACATCAGCAGTGTGTGTGTGTGTGTGTAATCTACACCTATTTCTTACTGATGCTACATGACTAACCATCGGACCTGCCTTGCACATTTATGCAAATGTAGTGGCTGCAACACAGGCAATGCAGTGGAAACCAGGTTGGCGCCAGGGATCACATGGCGACACACAGCCTATACGAATCTCTTCTCTGGCTCTCTGCCTGTTTTTCTAAAGCCCTCTCCAGCTGGTCACTGTCCAAGCAGGCACACACACTCTTAACACTCTGCAAAAAAAGTGAGAGACCTATGGGCTTGGCCTAGTGCTTTGAGTGTTCTGGCAGCCTGTCATGGGTGGACGCATTAGCTGCTCCTCTCTACACTGACTCATCCAGAAGTGAGTCATTAGACCTCAGGCCTTTTTATGGAACGGCAGGAAGAGGCACTGGGGCAAGGAGGGCAGTGGAGCTCATTCTCCACATACTGTTATGGCAACATCTTCTCCTAAACACCAAACCTGTATAGTGGGCTCAGTTTTCCTTCGGAGCTATGGTGCACTGGTTTTTGGAGGTGGTTAATTTGTTTTTAATCAGTGTCAGCTCAGTTGAATGAGTTTAATTATTAAGCTGATTTTTTTCATAATGTTAAAATCAGAACTTTGGTTTCACTCATATCTACTATCAATCTAATCTCCATTTAAATGAGCAAGACCATGAACTCTCTCACACACACCATCTCACCTGCAATCATTATAGACCTTCAACAAGCTGCAACAAAAAGGAATGTGCATGAATGGAACGCTTCCCATCACCACTTCTCCATCCTTTGTCTATATACACTCTCTTACCTATAGACTCATTGTTAGAAAGTCACCCACACATAGAGGCATCTGCAGAATTCACACTGAATAATACAAATATGAAATAGTATCTGTAATTGGCCAGTCCTTCATGGTGTAGTTTGAAGTGGCACCATTGGCGATATAGTGCATAATCCTCATTTCAGATTCCTCGTAGTAGGATTTCCCTTTTGACCTTTGTATTCACAGCATGTGCGTAACTCTCCGTACTATCTTAAAACTATTTCCTCAAAACTTCTTTTGGGAACACTGAATATTGCCACTTCAATTTCCCCCATTTATTTCCCAGTGTTTAGTCAATAGCTTTACCATGATTCTTTTCATATATGTCATTCCTCAAAATCTTTTTTGAATTAATGAGCTACTGTAATGCTTGTCCCTGCATGAGAGAGTAGAGTCAGGTGCTTACAACCTTCCAGAGTCCATTGTCCTTTGTTGGCCCCTGAAGAAAAGAAACATTTGTACTGCCAACCAATTATTAGCTCAGCCCAACAGCTTTGCATGCCTAAGCACCTGACCTCGATTTGTTTAAAATAATTCTAAATCCCACTGTGGTAAAACAGAAACCCTCCTAGCCTTACAAATGAGAATTACCAATTCTACCAATTCTCTAATTTGCCATACAGATGACTTCCACAACAAAGGCCCCATCCCTGAGACAGGTGGGCAGCTGAGTGATCAAGTTTTTGATAAGGGTAGAAACTAGGGGAGCAGTGTGCCTTTTGTGACCCACTTCCTGCTCAGGGGCCCTCGCAGGTAACCCGATCCTGTCTTCGGGCTAATCAATAATGCAGGGTAACTGGTGACGACTCTGAGGCCTGTTGAATGTCTCCCGAAGGAGTGAATCAGCGCTGGATTGGGTTGCAGTAAAATGGCCGTGGGCTTCAGTGGAAGTGATCCTTCGTCTCCCTTACACTTGTTCGCCCACAAGGATTCCCTCTCCAGAGAATCGTTCATTTTCAACCTGGGGAGGTGAGCTGGACTGTTAGCTTGGCTGCACTATGGATTACTCCCGACCGGTTTAGAACACAGCCTGAGTTGTTTACATTCTTCCCACTGTGTTTAGAAACAGGAAGTGTTGTTAACTGAATGTGATTGGTAAGTCTCGAGTCTGATGTTTTTTTTTTTATGATGTAGTTTCTTTTCTTGAGAGTCAATGTTCAGATAAGCTTATTACTCACACTTTGCCATGAAAGAGGAGTAGTGGAGGAGAGATCATTGTTCCTTCCCCTGGAATTACTTTGGTGATCTGTTTCACATTAGACTCAAAATTGTACATTTGACTCAAACTCAAATATCCATTTCTTCCAGTTACACTGCAGCTGCAAATAGATGACTACCATTCGAATTTTGTCTGGCTCAGTTCTGGTATGACTTTGACACAGTGAAATATGGACCGCATCAGTGTAGCTTCTGCTTATGTTACTAAACCATAAAGAACCACTGACTGCTGCAACATAAGGGTTGTACCACCACCCACATAAAGACGACCTCCATACCCCTTATCAGTGAATGAGTTCATTACTGTTGTATCTGATCATATCTGATGGTGAAGTGTGTCTTAAGAAGAGATATGACATCCTTTTCCTATATCACATCTTCCATCTGGTCATTGTAAGGCTAAGGTAAATTATGATAGTGTTTTGTGTGATCAGGACAGCTAATGTTAAATGTAGTAATGTAACTAAGGTATTAATGTAGTAATGTAATCTCACAGTCTCAAACCACATCTATTTCTCTCCTGCCTGAGTCTCAAAGATTAACAAAAGCCAAAATGTAATTGCTGACACAGGAAGAACATTTCATCACACATCATGTTAATCAGTGTGATACCATAACAACCCGCAACAGTTTTTATAACAACTGATAAATGGCTGATAAATCGTTCCATTTATGGTGGATAGTAAACGTAATATGTCTTGATGACTTATATGCACATAATATGTGTTCTGGGTCAAATCCTTTGCATGTATTATTGCTTTATAACATGGTTGCAAACACTAAAGAAAAAAATCTCACTTCCACAGGAATGATTAACCTTGTGCACATACATAAATGTATAAATTCTCCTAGAATACTTAAGAGCTGGCTGGCTCCATTAGAATTCTTAAGAGCTGGCTTGAACAGTGGTGGTTCTGTCCGTGTGTGTGTGTGTGTGTGTGTGTGTGTGTGTGTGTGTGTTTATGAGTGATGTTGTGTGTTGTAAGTGTTTGTGGCAGATTTTGATGCCTTGATGACTGCTACTGGGGGCTCCCATTTAAAGCACTGTGGTTCAATGTCAGCCATTTTCACAGTCATGAGGCCATCCTTAAAAATATTAAAATATTCTTGTTTGCAGTAACAGCCAAAATGTGTACAATTTTGGTCGTGGTGATTACATAGGTATGAATTTAAACAAATGCACATATTGTGATGTAACTGACTGGGTCCTCAACCCGTGCCTTCAGGCGCATCACTGCAAACCTCAATCTGATGGCTGAGGTTATGTAGACCAGCCTTTCTCAAACTTCTTTGACCTGAGGCCCAGTCATGGCAGACTTTGGGGTCATAGGGCTCATCTACACGTACCCAACCCCACTCCCTCCAAATCAAATTGTCATTATCATTATCACAATCATTATTATGCCTATATTGTTATACATGCACTTTCACTTAAAGGAACCGTATGTAAGAAATTAAATTCAATTAATCATAAAATGGCCCTGATTTGTCACTAGACATTAGGAAATCATGCTAATTTCAAATACTTACTTAAGTGATACTTAAATATCACTGACAACAGTAGTCCGGCCAGGATATCCTCATTTAAAAAAGTGAAGTTGCAGCCCTCAACTGATGTTGATGTTTAAATATTTGTGTTTTAGCCTGATCCGCCACCCTCCACCTATCTAGTAATCACAAAGTCAGTGTTTCGGCATCTGGGTTGCCAGCTCTGCTCTAGTTACCACATCTGCGGTGTACTGTACACCGCTCTACAGTATTTTGAAAGTGATTGTAGTACCAGTTTTGGCCAAAATCCTACATACGGTTCTTTTAAATATTTTGTGACATGCACATCAGAGGACTGCTTTACTAATGTAAGATATAATTAGTATTATTGCTTTTGCATGGTTGCATGATGCTTGCATAAGAAAAGAAATACTTCTCAAAACAGCAACAATTATATGGGTGCTATTGTTTTGGGATGTTTCCCTCATGCACGCATCATACATTGGTAGGAAATGGAGAAAAAAAATACATGGTTTTTAATGAAGTTTAATTTGAATGCCTAAATGTAAGGATTCAGGAAACACAATACCAGCTTTTTTGCTCGCCAAAAAAATCACTGATCTGTTTATCTTTAACAGATAGAAAGAAGGCTACAATAGCTTTTGGCCACGTTATATTCAAATTTGACTATACCATACTCAGTGCTAGTAGTGTATTATACAGTCTCTGTTCTGTTTCTATTTAAGTTCCAAAAAGCAATGTTGTTCCATTAAGTGTCGTTAAACAATTAAATAGCATTCAACAGGTTGAAGCGGAGCTTTGAAAGTAGGCTATCGATTAGTTTCAGTTTCTCTCGCGCAGACGCCTGCATTGAATGAACGCTCATACCACAACTTTATTGTATGGCTCCATGTTGTAATGACATCGATAGCAGAAACGTTTGTTTTCTTTTTTTGTCGGTCCGCGGTATCTTGATCAACTGCGCAGCAAGTTATCAGACGAGGCACCGGGCCTAATTTCACTCCACGACTCTGCGGACCAGCAGTCTCCACGTTGCGGACCCACAGGTTGGTTGAGAAATCCTATTTTCTGATTGGCCGCTAGGTTAGTTACTGAACAGCTGCTCTCTGAGCTGAATGAGCGCACAGACAGCAACGTTGTGTGACATGTTTGTAAAATATAGCCCTTAGAAATTTATGTGCGGGCAAGTTAATAATTTTTCGGAGTGAGAAATGCCATGTGTGGCGTGTGAGCGTGTGAAGTCATTGAAATGCGTGTGTCTCTTGAGAGGTCTGCTCAAATTATTTTCAATCAGTCCAGCTCTGCAGGTGGCCGTTTACCTGTCAGGTGAGTGAGGCATGAAGACAGCTGATGACCCAGCAGTGGACGTCCAAATGTTAAACTTTAACTTGTATATTTCTCTGATCCAGCACCACCCACATTCACTGTTGGGATCAAAGGTCTCCTCTGCACTCTCACATCTCTGCCCAAGGGAACTCCCAACCCTGGTACCAGCAGTCTGTCAGGTGTGTTTAAGCTGAACGTCAGGGGACTCCTGTCTAGGAACTCTTCTCTTCACCAAGGAAAAACAAGATCCGACCCTGTCAGCTGTCAACTACAAAGGGATACCCTAAAGGTATAGTGCCTGCTGTATCTGTTTTAGAAGACCACCATGTTCATTTGTTCATATGTAGCCTATATGGGTCAGTTGATACTCTTGGTGGCAAAATGCTGGGTTGTGTTGCTTTGGAATTATCTGCCGTTAACATTCCTGTCACCATATCGACATATGAGTAGGTTTTGTTTTGACAGGCTTGTTGTTGAAAGTTGTTGTTGACAACAATAGTAGGATTGTTGCTGAGGCAGGAACTTACTTATGTTCCCGGGCCCTATGTTACCCGCTTTGTATGGGACAGAGGAACATAGGACCCTTTTTTAAAACCCTAACCATAACCCTAACACATAGGGATGACCCCGCTGAGGCATGAAGTGCTTGTTGTTTCTTTTTTGATTTTTGAGCTTTAAGAGCAATGTGTTAAGCATAGACATAAGATGTCTAAAGGCATTCCTGTTTCAGGTGTATGGGATCAGATCTCAGAGTGTGCTGCCTTTGCCTTTTAATCCCTCACCTCAGGATCACTGGACCAAAGGAAAAGTACTAGAGAATCCAACATGCCCAAAGGAAATGTAACTCAGATCTCACGAGAGGACCTGAAGGAACTCAGAGAAGCCTTCGACAAGATTGGTAAGAATGGTCCCAAAAGCATTTTATACTTCATGCATATTCTATTCAGCAAAGAAATGGCGTTATGAGATGTATTCTCTTCTATGTGTCCGGTCATACCCACTTTGCACAGACTAGATATGTTGAAAAGACAAAATGCCTCTGATTTGAAGTGTGCAACTGTGAATCTGTTAGAGTTAGGAAGTTAGGAAATTAGCAAACTAATCACATGACAGCTGACAGTGGTAAACCATTACCAGATTTTATAGGCAACATGATCACAAAACACATCACATCTATAGAATCCTATACAAGCTTGTACATGTAGTATTGTGTCAAAGTTTAGGTCCTGTTTAAATTGTAAAGAGATTAAATGTTTTATATGAATGATTTTATCTGTACAGATATTGATAACAGTGGCTATGTAAGTGACTTTGAGCTTCAGGACCTCTTTCGGGAAGCCAGGTATTCCTTGCCAGGGTTTCAGGTGCGGGAAATTGTGGAAAAGTTCATGACTGCAGACACCAACAAAGATGAGAAGATAAGCTTTGATGAATTTGTTGCGGTAAGGGTATAGCATTTGTATAGCAACAGTTTGGACTTCTGCTAAGTCCTCACAAACTTTATGTCTCCCCTATAGCGCAGGTAATCATAACATATCATAATTTATTTTGAGTGTCATTTTACTTTAAACAGTTGTTAGATGTGAATTACAGCATAAAGAGCTGTTCTGTATCTGCAACAACCACGCTGACTTGTTCTTACTAAATAGATCTACCAAGAACTAAAAAGCAAGGACATCAAGGAGACCTTCCGCAAGATGGTTACCAGACCAACTGGGTTAATATGTCTTCCAGGCACATCTCCATTCTCCACTGAGGGCACTCAACACTATTACTCAGGTGAGAGGAGAGTCAACAATCAATTTCAATAAGCAGCAATTATATAACAGTATGAGATCCAGCAGCACCTGCACCTCAGCAACCAAAACAGGTTACTTATTCCCTGGTAAGGACTGTGTGGGTTGCATGTGCGTATTGAATATTTGAAAAGTATTTTTATTTATAACCTGTATGTAAACCAGGCCAGTAAAGTAGATGGTGTACACAGTGTAATGGGAACCTATTTGGTTTCGACTGACAGCTCCAAAGTGTTGAGTGCAAAAGAAATGTAGCCTAACTTTGTAGTGACAGCAGTTGTTTTGTCCTCTTTGATAACCCATCAGATGAGGAGAAAGTGGCCTTTGTGAACTGGATAAATAAGTCCTTGGCCAAAGATCCAGACTGCAGACACCTCGTCCCCATGGACCCAGAAAATGACAGCCTATTTAAGTCTGTTAAGGACGGGATACTGCTGTGGTATGGGACCATCCATGACTGCCAGTCCTGCATACAGACCTACTGTTTGGTTCCACTGTGCATCACTCTGTGAACATGGATGTAATGGCGTGCATTTAGCCCGGTGGTGGTTAGGCCTAGACAATGTGTTCACTGGAATGAGCTAATAAATTATGGCCATCTGTTCATGGATTTAATCATCTTTGTTTTGTGTTTCAGCAAAATGATTAATTTGTCCCAGCCAGACACAATTGATGAGAGAGTGATAAATATAAAGAAATTAACAACTTTTACAATGAATGTAAGCACCCAATGTGACTATGTGTGACCTTGAAAACCTGTCATAATTCTCTGACTGAGACTTTTCAGTTGTTTCCCATTTTCAAATTAGAAACCTCTCTCTCATTCTCTCTCTCTCTCTACCTCTATCATTTTCTCATCTGTCTTTGCATCAATTATGTCCCATTATGTCCCATTCTCTCTCTCTCTCTCTCTCTCTTTCTATCTCTATCTCTCTCTCACCCCTCTCCACCCTCCTCCAACATGCAGGACAACCTGAATCTAGCTCTAAACTCGGCCGCAGCCATCGGCTGCACTGTAGTCAACATTGATCCTACGGACCTGAAGGCTGGGAAGCCACACCTGGTGCTGGGCCTCCTCTGGCAAATCATCAAGATCGGGCTTTTTGCAGATATTGAGATTTCCAGAAATGAAGGTCGGTAGGCATGCATGTTTGGGCGCATATCTGCAAATATCTGAATGTGTATTGTTGTTGATGCTGGTTTGTTTATGTGTCTGAGTAGGTTTGGACATATTAGCACATATTTCACATATTTGACATAAATTACCTGTGTGTGTGTTTGTGTGTGTGTGTGTGTGTGTGTGTGTGTGTGTGTGTGTGTGTGTGTGTGTACATGCGTGCGTGTGTGCGTGCGTGCATTTGTGTGTGTGTGTGTGCGTGTACGTGTGTGCTTGCGTGCGTGCAGCACTCATTTCCCTGCTGCAGGACGGCGAGGAGCTGGACCACCTGCTCTCCATGTCCCCAGAGGAGCTGCTGCTGCGCTGGGTCAACTACCACCTCAACAACGCCGGCTGGCAGCCCATTTACAACTTCAGTGACGACGTCAAGGTACTGCTGCTACACCCAAACAACATCACTCTAAAAACATCAACTAAACACACACACACACACACACACACACACACACACACACACACACACACATCATCCATAATCATTTAAATGTTTCAATGTCTCTGAACTAATGCCTCAATAGAGATCAACTCAAGCACAGTAGTAAACATATTTTATGCAAAGGCAGAGACTTTCTAATGAGGAGACACAGCACTCAAAGAATCTCCAATAGAAATGTATGGGGTTAGTTTGTAACGCAAACATGGCAGTCGTCTACACATATTTCTCCCCTTCTGCCACAAAAGGTTGACATGTGTGCCAATCATGTGGTGTGTTTTGAATACATCGTGCCAATCATATGTTGTGATCTCACAGCTGGAGCGAAGTTGGTGTGTTTGTGATTTGTGAAGTCTTGTGCACACACAGTTCTGCCCGAAATAGATGCCCAATAAGTGCCCAAAATGGTAGACACTAAACACATGCCCTCTCTCCTGCCTCAGGACTCCAGAGCCTACTTCCACCTGCTCAGCCAAATCGCTCCTAGAGGGGACAGAGACGAGATTGGCATTCCCATTGACATGACAGGAATAACTGTGAGTGTGGGAATTGGGTCCTATGAGGAAAAATGTGTGTCTGTTTGTGTATTTGTGCGTTTGTTTGTGTGTGTGTGTGTGTGTGTGTGTGTGTGTGTGTGTGTGTGTGTGTGTGTGTGTGTGTTTGTTTGTTTGCTGTTTATTTGTTTATTTGTTTGTGTGTGTGTGTGTGTGCTCCTATGTTTTGTGTGTAGGGGCTGTAAGCATAGGTGAGTGTGGTGCACCTGCCCTTGTTTTAGTGTGTCAGTGTACTTTGATTAACATCTGTACTGTCGACCCAAACTTAAAGGTGAAAGATCAAATGAGGTTTATTTCTGATAAGGTTAGCCTTTATATATACGATAACGGGAATTTAATTGCTCTGATCACAAAATAGGACCAAATAAAAGCTGCACATTAGACCTTTGTGTGACAAGGCAAGACTTGTAGATGACCTTTTAGCCTTCCTGTCACTTCTGTACTATAGTGCAGGACATTGATGGCTTAGTCTTTCACATTCTTCAGTGTTTTCATACCAGCAGACGTGTCAATTGGTTAGCCATGCTGGCACCACTCCGGCATCAAGCGGGATCATGCAAACACTAATATGAAGAAGTTTTCCATGTTATGAAAACACTGAAGAC